>NC_053023.1:84479543-84775526 GCF_003073215.2 Triticum urartu
GGATGCCCTAGAAGACATCCCCTCTTTCGTCTACTTCTATCGGTAACTATACTTGGAGCTATATTTTTATTCACCAGATGATATGTGTTTTGCTTGGAGCATCTTTTATGATTTGAGTCTTTTCTTGTTAGTCTACCACAATCATCCTTTCTGTACACACCTTTTGAGAGAGCCATACATGATTTTGAATTTGATAGAATACTCTATGTGCTTCACTTATATCTTTTGAGTTATATAATTTTGCTCTAGTGCTTCACTTATATCTTTTAGAGCACGGTGGTGGATTTTTTTTATAGAAACTATTGATCTCTCATGCTTCACTTAGATTATTTTTAGAGTCTTAATAGCATGGTAAATTGCTTAATAATAATATGCTTGGTATCCAAGATTTGTAAAACTTTCTTTTGAGTGCGTTGAATACTAAGAAAAAATTGATGCTTGATAATTGTTTTGAGATATGAGGATGGTGATATTAGAGTCATGCTAGTTGAGTAGTTGTGAATTTGAGAAATGCTTGTGTTAAAGTTCGTGATTCCCGTAGCATGCACTTATGGTGAACCGTTATGTGATGAAGTCGGAGCATGATTTATTTATTGATTGTCTTCCTTATGAGTGGCAGTCGGGGATGAGCGATGGTCTTTTCCTACCAATCTATCCCCCTAGGAGCATGCGCGTAATACTTTGCTTTGATAAATTCTAGATTTTTGCAATAAGTATATGAGTTCTTTATGACTAATGTTGAGTCCATGGATTATACTCACTTTCCTTCCTTCCACCATTGCTAGCCTCTCTAATACCGCGCACTTTTCGCCGGTATCATACACCCACCAAATACCTTCCTCAAAACAGCCACCATACCTACCTATCATGGCATTTCCATAGCCATTCCGAGATATATTGCCATGCAACTTTCCCCCGTTCCGTTCATTATGACACGCTCCATCATTGTCATATTGCTAGCATGATCATGTAGTTGACATTGTATTTGTGGCAAAGCCACCATTCATAATTATTTCATACATGTCACTCTTGATTCATTGCATATCCCGGTACACCGCCGGAGGCATTCATATAGAGTCATATTTTGTTCTAAGTATCGAGTTGTAATTGTTGAGTTGTAAGAAAAATAAAAGTGTGATGATCATCATTTTTTAGAGCATTGTCCCAAGTGAGGAAAGGATGATGGAGACTATGATTCCCCCACAAGTCGGGATGAGACTCCGAACGAAAAAAAGAGGCCATAAAAAAGTCCCAAACAAAAAAAATGAGAGAAAAAGAGAGAAGGGACAGTGTTACTATCATTTTACCACACTTGTGCTTCAAAGTAGCACCATGATCTTCATGATAGAGAGTCTCTCATTATGTCACTTTCATATACTAGTGGGAATTTTTCATTATAGAACTTGGCTTGAATATTCCAATGATGGGCTTCCTCAAAATGCCCTAGGTCTTGAGCAAGCGAGTTGGATGCACACCCACCTAGTTTCTTTTGTTGAGCTTTCATATACTTATAGCTCTAGTGCGTCTGTTGCATGGCAATCCCTAATCACTCACATTGATATCTATTGATGTGCATCTCCATAGCCCGTTGATACACCTAGTTGATGTGAGACTATCTTCCCCTCTTTTTGTCTTCTCCACAACCACCATTCTATTCCACATACAGTGCTATATCCATGGCTCACGCTCATGTATTGCGTGAAGATCGAAAAAGTTATGAAAATGTCAAAAGTATGAAACAATTGCTTGGCTTGTCATCGGGGTTGTGAATAATTTAAATACTTTGTGTGGTGAAGATAGAGCATAGCCAGACTATATGATTTTGTAGGGATAGCTTTCTTTGGCCATGTTATTTTGAGAAGACATAATTGCTTGGTTAGTATGCTTGAAGTATTATTATTTTTATGTCAACATGAACTTTTGTCTTGAATCTTTTGAATCTGAATATTCATACCACAATTAAGAAGAATTACATTGAAATTATGCCAAGTAGCACTCCGCATCAAAAATTCTGTTTTTATCATTTACCTACTCGAGGACGAGCAGGAATTAAGCTTGGGGATGCTTGATACGTCTCCAACGTATCTATAATTTTTGATTGCTCCATGCTATATTATCTACTGTTTTGGACATTATTGGGCTTTATTTTCCACTTTTATATTATTTTTAGGACTAACCTATTAACCGGAGGCCCAGCCCAGAATTGCTGTTTTTGCCTATTTCAGTGTTTCGGAGAAACAGAATATCAAACAGAGTCCAAACGGAATGAAACCTTCGGGAACGCGATTTTCTCATCAGATAAGACCCAGGAGACTTGGACCCTCCGTCAAGAAAGCCACAAGGCGGCCACGAGAGTGGAGGGCGCGCCCCCCTGCCTCGTGGGCCCCTCGAAGCTCCACCGACATACTTCTTCCTCCTATATGTATCCATGTACCCCCAAACGATCAGATACGGATCCAAAAACCTAATTCCACCACCGCAACTTTCTGTATCCACGAGATCCCATCTTGGGGCCTGTTCTGGAGCTCCACCGGAGGGGGCATCAATCACGGAGGGCTTCTACATCATCATCCAAGCCTCTCCGATGAAGTGTGAGTAGTTTACTTCAGACCTACGGGTCCATAGTTAGTAGCTAGATGGCCTCTTCTCTCTTTTTGGATCTCAATACAATGTTCTCCCCCTCTCTCGTGGAGATCTATTCGATGTAATCTTCTTTTTGCGGTGTGTTTGTTGAGACCGATGAATTGTGGGTTTATGATCAAGTCTATCTATGAATAATATTTGAATCTTCTCTGAATTCTTTTATGTATGATTGGTTATCTTTGCAAGTCTCTTCGAATTATCAGTTTGGTTTGGCCTACTAGATTGGTTGTTCTTGCCATGGGAGAAGTGCTTAGCTTTGGGTTCGATCTTGCGGTGTCCTTTCCCAGTGACAGAAGGGGCAGCAAGGCACGTATTTTATCGTTGCCATCGAGGATAACAAGATGGGGTTTTATCATATTGCATGAAACTATCCCTCTACATCATGTCATCTTGCTTAAGGCGTTACTCTGTTTTTAACTTAATACTCTAGATGCATGCTGGATAGCGGTCGATGAGTGGAGTAATAGTAGTAGATGCAGGCAGGAGTCGGTCTACTTGTCTCGGACGTGATGCCTATATACATGATCATACCTAGATATTCTCATAACTATGCTCAATTCTGTCAATTGCTCAACAGTAATTTGTTCACCCACCGTAGAATACTTATGCTCTTGAGAGAAGCCACTAGTGAAACCTATGGCCCCCGGGTCTCTTTCTCATCATATCAATCTCCATCACTTTACTATTGCTTTGCTTTTACTTTTCTTTTACTTTTTACTTTGCATCTCTATACCAAAAATACCAAAAATATTATTTATCTTATCTATCAGATCTCACTTTCGTAAGTGACTGTGAAGGGATTGACAACCCCTAAGCGCGTTGGTTGCGTTGAGCTATTGTTTTTGTGTAGGTACAAGGGACTCACGCGTAGCCTCCTACTGGATTGATACCTTGGTTCTCAAAAACTAAGGGAAATACTTACGCTACTTTGCTGCATCATCCTCTCCTCTTCGGGGAAATCCAATGCAGTGCTCAAGAGGTAGAAGCCGTCGAGGATAAAAAGATGGGGTTTATATCATATTGCTTGACTTTATCCCTCTACATCATGTCATCTTGCCCAATGCGTTACTCTGTTCTTATGAACTTAATACTCTAGATGCATGCTGGATAGCGGTCGATGTGTGGATTAATAGTAGTAGATGCAGAATCATTTCGGTCTACTTGTCGTGGACGTGATGCCTATATACATGATCATGCCTAGATATTCTCATAAGTATTCGCTTTTCTATGAATTGCTTGACAGTAATTTGTTCACCCACCGTAGCATTTGCTATCTTGAGAGAAGCCACTAGTGAAACATATGGCCCCGGGGTCTATCTTCCATCATATTATCAACTTGCTATTTCTATTACCGTTTATTTTGCAATCTTTATTTTCCAATCTATATCATAAAAATACAAAAAATATTTATCTTATTAGCTCTATCAGATCTCACTTTCGTAAGTGACCATGAAGGGATTGACAACCCCTTGATCGCGTTGGTTGCGAGGTTCTTGTTTGTTTGTGCAGGTACTAGGCGACTTGCGTGTTACCTCCTACTGGATTGATACCTTGGTTCTCAAAAACTGAGGGAAATACTTACGCTATTGTGCTGCATGCATCACCCTTTCCTCTTCAAGGGAAAACCAACGCATGCTCAAGAGGTAGCAAGAAGGATTTCTGGCGCCGTTGCCGGGGAGGTTGCATCAAGTCAAGACATACCAAGTACCCATCACAAACTCTTATCCCTTGCATTACATTATTTGCCATTTGCCTCTCGTTTTCCTCTCCCCCACTTCTAAAACGATTTTAGAAAACCTTTGCCTTTTCTTCGCCTTCTTCCCATATGTATCTTTGTTTGTGTTTCCATGTGCCTTCTATTTGCTTGCATCTTTGCTTGCTAAAAATCTATTGATATGGATCCACTTAAAGTGTTCTACTTGGATCATCTTCGATCCTTATGCGCTCGTGCTGAAACCCCAACTAGCCTGGTTGATGGGAAATCTTTGGATGAGCATGCTCATTTTGTGCATCACCGTTTGTTTGAAAAGGGGAGACTCTTACCAGATCAAATAAACAGATTGTTCTGTTATGCTTGGAATCTTTGTGAATTTTTTTATTTTACTTGTTGCTCTAAGAACCCTAAAAAAACACCTCCCCTAGCTACCTATGTGAGTTTAATGATAATGAAATCTTATCTTCTTGTGCAAAGGGTGCTTGAAGTTACTACGATATCGAACAAATTGAAGAATTTGTTGCTTTTAAGGGTGCTTATGAAGTTGCTTCTTTGATTGGAAAGTATGATATTACTCTCTACGAATCGGAAAATTTTGACATACTTAAATATTGCTATGAAAACTATGATCATAATGTTTATGTCAAAGAATTTATTGAAAGAATGACTGTTGCTTTGTAAGAAAATAATGATATGTATGAATCTATAGATAATTATGATTCCTATGATTTGATTGAAATATCCCTTGATGAACATGATGCTTGCTATTCTTGTGGCCATGATGCCAATATTTATGAAGATGAATTTGCTATAGTTCCTTATGTTAAACATGAGATCGTTGCTATTTCACCCATACTTGATAGTTTCTTCAATGAAAAGCATGATTGCAATGATGTTATTATAAATTATATTAATGTCAATTGTGCTAATAATATGCAAAACCCTAAGCTTGGGGATGCTAGTTTTTCTATGTCTACTACTTGTTACAATGATCATGATTGGGGTGATTCTTCTTATGATCTTGAAAATTTATTTAACCCCATGATGAATATAAGATTGATAATAATGTTTGCAATATTGAAAGTGGGTTTGTCAGAGTGTCAACTTTAGATCCCACGTATTTGGAGAATGTTCAATCTTATGCAATTTTCGATAAAAGTGGGTTTGGAGAGGTCATGACTTTAGTTAATGTTAATCCCACTATTTTGGAAGAGTGTCAACTTTGCATGCATGTGGATCGTGTTGAAAATATTTTATGTGATAGCTATTTTTTGAATTTGCTTATGATCCCACATGTAATTATTATGAGAGAGGAAAATATGATTGTAGAAATTTTCATGTTACTAAATTACCTCTCGTTATGTTGAGATTGCTATTGTTTCTTTCTGCTTCCTTGCATATGCTAGTTTTTGCTTGCTATGATAATTTGTTAGCCTATAAGATGCCTATGCATAGGAAGTATGTTAGACTTAGATGTGTTTGTCACGTGTTTCAAGATGCTCTCTTTGTGCTTCAGTTCTTGTCTTTCATGTGAGCATCATTGAAATTATCAATGCCTAGCTAGGGGCGTTAAACGATAGCGCTAGTTGGGAGGCAACCCAATTTTATTTTTGTTTCTTGTTTTTTCCTGTTTAGTAATAAATAATTCATCTAGCTTCAGTTTAGATGTGGTTTTATGCTTTTAATTAGTGTTTGTGCCAAGTATAACCTTTGGGAAGACTTGGGGGGAAGTCTTTGCGATCTTGCTCTAAAAAACAGAAATTTTAGCGCTCATGAGATTTGCTGCCATTTTTTACTGAAGAGTGAGATTAGGTTGATTATTTTTGAAGATGATTAATATACAAATTCCTCATGTCCACCAATTTATTTCAGAATTGTTGGGGTTACAGAAGTATTCTAAACCTACAGATTACTACAGACTGTTGTGTTTTTTACATATTCTGTTTTTCGTGTGTTGTTTTCTTATTTTGATGAATCTATGGCTAGTATCGGGGGGTATGAACCATAGAGAAGTTGGAATACAGTAGTTTTAACACCAATATAAATAGAGAATGAGTTCATTACAGTATCTTGAAGTGGTGGTTTGTTTTCTTATACTAATGGAGCTCATGAGATTTTCTGTTGAGTTTTGTGTTGTGAAGTTTTCAAGTTTTGGGTAAAGATTTGATGGATTTTGGAATAAGGAGTGGAAAGAGCCTAAGCTTGGGGATGCCCAAGGAATCCCAAGGTAAAATTCAAGGAAAACCAAAAGCCTAAGCTTGGGGATGCCCCGGAAGGCATCCCCTCTTTCGTCTTCGTCTATCGGTAACTTTACTTGAGGCTATATTTTTATTCACCACATGATATGTGTTTTGCTTGGAGCGTCTTGTATGATTTGAGTCTTTGATTTTTAGTTTACCACAATCATCCTTGTTGTACACACATTTTGGAGAGACACACATGAATCGGAATTTATTAGAATACTCCATGTGCTTCACTTATATCTTTTTAGCTAGATAATTTTGCTCTAGTGCTTCACTTATGCCTTTTTAAGAGCACGATGGTGGTTTTATTTTATAGAAATTATTGATCTCTCATGGTTCACTTATATTATTTTGAGAGTATTATAGAAGAGCATGGTAGTTTGCTTTGGCTATAAAATTAGTCCTAATATGATAGGCATCCAAGATGGGTATAATAAAAAGTGCATTGAATACTATGAGAAGTTTGATACTTGATGATTGTTTTGGGATATGAAGATGGTGATATTAGAGTCATGATAGTTGAGTAGTTGTGAATTTGAGAAATACTTGTGCTAAAGTTTGTGATTCCCGTAGCATGCACGTATGGTGAACCGTTATGTGATGAAGTCGGAGCATGATCTATTTATTTATTGTCTTCCTTATGAGTGGCGGCCGGGGACGAGCGATGGTATTTTACTACCAATCTATCCTCCTAGGAGCATGCGTGTAGTACTTTGTTTCGATAACTAATAGATTTTTGCAATAAGTATGTGAGTTCTTATGACTAATGTTGAGTCCATGGATTATACGCACTCTCACCCTTCCACCATTGCTAGCCTCTCTAGTACAACGCAACTTTCACCGGTACCATACACCCACCATATACCTTCCTCAAAATAGCCACCATACCTACCTATCATGGCATTTCCATAGCCATTCCGAGATATATTGCCATGCAACTTACCACCGTTCCATTTGTTATGACACGTTACATCATTGTCATATTGCTTCGCATGATCATGTAGTTGACATCATATTTGTGGCAAAGCTACGTTCATAATTCTTTCATACATGTCACTCTTGATTCATTTGCACATCCCGGTACACCGTCGGAGGCATTCATGTAGAGTCGTATTTTGTTCTAGTATCGAGTTGTAATTTTTGAGTTGAAAGTAAATAAAAGTGTGACGATCATCATTATTAGAGCATTGTCCCAAGTGAGGAAAGGATGATGGAGACTATGATTCCCCCACAAGTCGGATGAGACTCCGGACAAAAAAAAGAGAAAAAAGAGAACGGCCATAAAAGAGAAGGCCCCAAAAAATGAGAGAAAAAGAGAGAAGGGACAATGCTACTATCCTTTTACCACACTTGTGCTTCAAAGTAGCGCCATGATCTTCATGATAGAGAGTCTCCTATGTTGTCACTTTGATATACTAGTGAGAATTTTAAATTATAGAACTTGGCTTGTATATTCCAATGATGGGCTTCCTCAAAATGCCCTAGGTCTTCCCGAGCAAGCAAGTTGGATTCACACCCACTTAGTTCTTTTGTTGAGCTTTCGTACACTTATAGCTCTAGTGCATCTGTTGCATGGCAATCCCTACTCACCCACATTGATATCTATTGATGGGCATCTCC
Organism: Triticum urartu; assembly: GCF_003073215.2. Lineage (NCBI taxonomy): Eukaryota > Viridiplantae > Streptophyta > Magnoliopsida > Poales > Poaceae > Triticum > Triticum urartu. The sequence goes on from NC_053023.1 coordinate 84,487,764, forward strand.
ATAGCCCGCTGATACGCCTAGTTGATGTGAGACTATCTTCTCCTTTTGTCTTCTCCACAACCACCATTCTATTCCACCTATAGTGCTATGGCCATGGCTCACGCTCACATATTGCGTGAAAATTGAAAAATTTTGAGAACACCAAAAGTATGAAACAATTGCTTGGCTTGTCATCGGGGTTGTGCATGATTTAAATACTTTGTGTGGTGAAGATAGAGCATAGCCAGACTATATGATTTTGTAGGGACAACTTTCTTTGGCCATGTTATTTTGAGAAGACAGGATTGCTTTGTTAGTATGCTTGAAGTATTATTATTTTTATGTCAATATTAAACTTTTGTCTTGAATCTTTTGGATCTGAACATTCATGACACAATAAATAAAATTACATTGAGAATTATGCTAGGTAGCATTCCACATCAAAAATTCTATTTTTATCATTTACCTACTCGAGGACGAGCAGGAATTAAGCTTGGGGATGCTTGATATGTATCCAACGTATCTATAATTTTTTATTATTCCATGCTATTATATTATCTGTTTTGGATGTTTAATGGGCTTTAATATTCCTTTTTATATTATTTTTGGGACTAACCTACTAACCAAAGGCCCACTGCAAATTGTTGTTTTTGCCTATTTCAGTGTTTCGCAAAAAAGGAGTATCAAACGGAATCTAAACATAATGAAACCTCCGGGAGAGTTATTTTTGGAACAAACGTGATCCAGGAGACTTGGAGTGGACGTCAAGAAAGAAGCAAGGAGGCCACAAGGCAGGAGGGTGCGCCCAGGGGGGTAGGCGCACCCCCACCCTCGTGGGCCCCTCGCAGCTCCACCGACGTACTTCTTCCTCCTATATATACCCATATACCCCGAAAACATCCAGGAGCACCACGAAACCCTATTTCCACTGCCGCAACCTTCTGTACCCGTGAGATCCCATCTTGGGGCCTTTTTCGGCACTCCGCCGGAGGGGGAATCGATCACGAAGAGCTTCTACATCAACACCATGGCCTCTCCGATGATGTGTGAGTAGTTTACCACAGACCTTCGAGTCCATAGTTATTAGCTAGATGGCTTCTTCTCTCTCTTTGGATCTCAATACAAAGTTCTCCTCGATTCTCTTGGAGATCTATTCGATGTAATTCTTTTTGCGGTGTGTTTGTCGAGATCCGATGAATTGTGGGTTTATGATCAATATTATCTATGAACAATATTTGATTCTTCTCTGAAATCTTTTATGCATGATTTAATATCTTCGCAAGTATCTTCGAATTATCAGTTTGGTTTGGCCTACTAGATTGATCTTTCTTGAAATGGGAGAAGTGCTTAGCTTTGGGTTCAATCTTGCGGTGTCCTTTCCCAGTGACAGCAGGGTCAGCAAGGCACATATTGTATTGTTGCCATCGAGGATAAAAAGATGGGGTTTATATCATATTGCTTGAGTTTATCCCTCTACATCATGTCATCTTGCCTAATGCGTTACTCTGTTCTTATGAACTTAATACTCTAGATGCATGCTGGATAGCAGTCGATGTGTGGAGTAATAGTAGTAGATGCAGAATCGTTTCGGTCTACTTGTCGCAGACGTGATGCCTATATACATGATCATGCCTAGATATTCTCATAAGTATTCGCTTTTCTATCAATTGCTCGATAGTAATTTGTTCACCCACCGTACAATTTGCTATCTTGAGAGAAGCCACTAGTGAAACCTATGGCCCCCGGGTCTATCTTCCATCATATTATCAACTTGCTATTTCTATTATCGTTTATTTTGCAATCTTTATTTTCCAATCTATATCATAAAAATACCAAAAATATTTATCTTATTATCTCTATCAGATCTCACTTTCATAAGTGAACATGAAGGGATTGACCATCCCTTTATCGTGTTGGTTGCGAGGTTACTGTTTGTTTGTGCAGGTACTAGGCAACTTGTGTGTTACCTCCTACTGGATTGATACCTTGGTTCTCAAAAACTGAGGGAAATACTTACGCTACTGTGCTGCATCACCCTTTCCTCTTCAAGGGAAAACCAACGCATGCTCAAGAGGTAGCAGGATTGTAAAGAACCAGATCGTGAAGCAACCATGGAAGAATTGAAGATGTTGCAATACAATGCTCAAGCATGTGACATTTTCTTCAACAGTTTGTGCCGGGGGGAGTTCAACAAGATTAGCCGCCTCAAGAATGCAAAGGAAAATTGGGATACTTTGGTTGATATGCATGAAGGTACCGAGTCCATCAAGGAATCCAAATTGCATGTGCTTCAAAATCAACTTCACAAGTTCAAGATGAAGGATGGTGAAGGAGTCAGCAAAATGTACTCTAGGCTTGCTCTCATCACCAATGTCATGACCCAACACATAGCAATACATATCATACGTACGCAGAACATGCAAGTATGTGTGGCTAATTCTTGAGCTTGTGTTGGTTTTTCCCTTGAAGAGGAAAGGGTGATGCAGCTGTTGGGGAATGTAGTAAATTCAAAAAAAATCCTACGCACACGCAAGATCATGGTGATGCATAGCAACGAGAGGGGATAGTATGTCTACGTACCCTCGTAGACCGAAAGCGGAAGCGTTTATCAACGCGGTTGATGTAGTCGTACACCTTCACGATCTGTCCCGATCAAGTACCGAACGTACTGCACCTCCACGTTCAGCACACGTTCAGCTCGATGGCGTCCTCACCTTCTTGATCCAGCAAGAGGGGTGAAGTACTAGATGAGTTCCGGCAGCACGACGGTGTGGTGACGGTGTTGGTGAAGAACAATCTCCTCAGGGCTTTGCCTAAGCACTACGAAAACTATTACGGAGGATAAACTAGAGGGGACGGGGTTGCCGGCACATGGCTTGGTGTTTCTTGATGTGTCTTGGGTGCTAGCCCTACCCCTCTATTTATATGTTGAGCCTTGGGGTCGAAACTTGGAGTAAAAGCCTCCACAAAGTCGGTTTCACCCAAAAAGGAAAGAGTCCTTCTCGGACTCCAGGGCCAGACGCCAGGGTTCCCGACGTCTGGACCCAGACGCCAGGGACCCTGGCGTCTGGCCCCTGGACTCTGCAAAATTTCCTTTTGCGCTTTCCAAAAACCTTGTGGGCTTTCCCCTTTGGCCCAAATAAAGTATTCTCGTACCCAAACATTTCGGGGAACATCCGGAACCCCTTCCGGTGAATTCTGGAACCCTTCCGGAGACCAAACATTATTATCCCATATATAAAACTTTATCTCTGGACCATTCCAGAGTTCCTTTTCATGTCCGTGATCTTATCCGGAACTCCGAACAACATTCGGTTACCAACATACATAACTCATAAATATTATATCCTTAACGAACGTTAAGCGTGCGGACCCTACAGGTTCGAGAACTATGTAGACATGACCGAGACACTTCTCTGGTCAATAGCCAATAGTGGAACCTGGATGAGCATATTGGCTCCTACATATTCTACGAAGATCTTTATCGGTCGAACCGCATAACAGCATACGTTGTTCCCTTTGTCATCGGTATGTTACTTGCCCGAGATTCGATCATTGGTATCTCAATACCTAGTTCAATCTCGTTACTGGCAAGTCTCTTTACTCATTCCTTAATGCATCATCCCGCAACTAACTCATTAGTTACATTGCTTGTAAGGCTTATAGTGATGTGCATTACTGAGAGGGCCCAGAGATACGTCTCCGACAATCGGAGTAACAAATCCTAATCTCGATCTATGCCAACTCAACAAGTACCATCGGAGACACCTGTAGAGCACCTTTATAATCACCCAGTTACGTTGTGACGTTTGGTAGCACACAAAGTGTTCCCCCGGTAATCGGGAGTTGCATAATCTCATAGTCATTGGAACGTGTATAAGTCATGAAGAAAGCAATAGCAGTAAACTAAAACGATCAAGTGCTAAGCTAACAGAATGGGTCAAGTCAATCACATCATTCTCCAATGATGTGATCCCGTTAATCAAATGACAACTCATGTCTATGGTTAAGAAACATAACCATCATTGATTCAAGGAGCTAGTCAAGTAGAGGCAAACTAGTGACACTCTGTTTGTCTATGTATTCACACATGTACTAAGTTTCCAGTTAATACAATTCTAGCATGAATAATAAACATTTATCATGATATAAGGAAATAAATAATAACTTTATTATTGCCTCTAGGGCATATTTCCTTCAGTCTCCCACTTGCACTAGAGTCAATAATCTAGTTCACATCTTTATGTGATTAGTTCACATCTCCATTTGACTAATATCCAAAAGGGTTTACTAGAGTCAATAATCTAGTTCTCATCACTATGTGATTAACACCCCAAGAGTGATCATGTTTTGCTTGTGAGAGAAGTTTAGTCTACGAGTCTGCAACATTCAGATCCTCCAGATTGCAACAAAGTGATTCTCTTCTTCGATGATCTGGAAGAGGTTAGACCTTTGTCTAGGCCGGAGTTTAATTTCAGGCGAATTGTTAAATTGCATCTGGAGGATATTTTACACTGGCAATTTGTATACTGGAAGCAACATTGTACTATACGCAGCATTAAAGTTGGCAAGGAAAACTCGAAGTTTTTCCATTCCATGGCCACGGAGAGGTACAGGAGAAACACAATTTCCACAATTAAGAATGCTGATGGTGAAGTGGTCTCGGATCACCAACAACTTGCGGGCATGTTTTGGTCGGATCTTAATCAAAGAATGGGCAATGCAAAAGGAATTCGCATGGGTTTTGATTTGGACACATTAATTCTGAGAGTTGATGGTCTTGAGGATCTTTCTCAGCCTTTCACTGATTCCGAGGTTGATTATGTCATTAAGCACATGCCACCGGACCGTGCCCCTGGTCCCGATAGTTTTTCTGGTCTATTCTTAAAGAGGTGCTGGACAATCCTAAAAGAGGATTTCATGCAACTTGTCAAGGAGTTTTATGAGGGAAGGTGCAACCTGGAATGTCTTAATACTTCCTTAATTACCCTTATACCTAAAAAACTAAGCCCTGAAGTTGTTGGAGATTTTTGGCCCATCTCATTGACCAACACGTGCTTGAAATTTTTGACTAAGCTGCTTGCTAACCGCCTCCAGAAAGTGATCCTAAGATGCATCCACCGCAATCAATATGGTTTTCTTCGGTCTCATTCTATTGAAGATTGCCTAGCATGGTGTTTTGAGTATATACATCAATGCAAGGCCTCGAAGCGCCCCATTGTCCTCCTAAAGCTGGATTTTACGAAAGCCTTCGACACAATTGAACATGACCTAATCCTCAGAATTTTGCAATGTAAGGGTTTTGACTCCCGGTGGACTGGTTGGATCAATACTATCTTGTCTACAGGATCTTCTTCTGTGCTTCTCAACGGTGTGCCAGGTAAACACTTTGTCTGCAGAACGGGCGTGCGTCAGGGGGATCCTCTCTCCCCGTTGCTCTTTGTGATTGCGGTGGATTTATTGCAATCGGTAGTCAATGAGATGTGTACCAGGAATATTCTATCTCTGCCAATCCCAACCAACTCCAATGATTATTCGAACGTACAATATGCGGACGACACTTTAATTGTTCTGCCTGTGATCGATGAGCAACTCATTACTTTCAAGGAAATGCTGGCCACTTTTGCTGAGTCAACTGGTTTGCGGGTTAAATTTAGTAAGTCCTCTCTCATTCCTATAAACATGTCTGATGAGGAAGGGGCTAGAGTGGCCTCCCTGCTTGGATGCGATGTTGGGACGATGCCTTTAACGTATCTAGGTTTGCCAATGGGGACTTCTAGGCCTACAATCTATGATCTGCTGCCTCTGGTTGATCGAGTCAAGCGCCGCTTATCTGCATCCTCATGCTTACTAAACCAAGGGAGCCGACTGCAACTTCTTCAGTCTGTATTGTGCTCCATGCCAATATACTTTTGTGTACATTATCTCTCCCAAAAGGCATTTTGCAACAGTTAGAGAGAATCATGAGACAGTGTCTGTGGAGAGGCAACATGGATAATCCACGTCAATCACTGGCTGCTTGGGATTTAGTCTGTCGCCCTAAGAGTTTTGGGAGTTTGGGTGTTCTTAACTTGGACATCCAAAATGAGGCTTTATTACTAAAGCATCTCTTCAAGTTCTTCAATAAAGTGGACGTGCCTTGGGTATCTTTAATTTGGGACACTTATTATGCAGCAGCACCACCCCAAGGCACACAGAGCTGTGGTTCATTTTGGTGGTGTGATATCATGCGCTTATATCCCAAATTCTGCAAGCTTGCTGTTCCACAAGTTAATGCTGGTGACACGGTGCTTTTTTTGGCTTGACCGTTGGCAGCTAGGAAATCATGTTGTCCTTTTGCAGGAATGTTTCCTGAGGCTACATTCATTTGCTGTGGATGATGCAATCACAGTCAAGGACTTTATGGAGCATCCTGATATCTTGGAACATTTCCATTTGCCTCTATCGCAGGAGGCCTACTCTGAATTCACACAATTAGAGGCCCTCCTGCCTTTGATCAATCCGGATGGTGAGAGCAAGGACATTTGGAAGTGGCCTTCAAAGTTTGGAGTCTTTATGTCAAAGATATATTATGACTCTTGCTTCTCACACCTGGTGGTTGATCCTATATTCCGGTCGATTTGGAAGTGTGCATGCACGTTAAAGCTAAAAGTTTTTGGTTGGCTACTGTTAATGGATCGCTTGAATACTAGGGATATGATGCAACGTCGACAATGGATCATCCAGGATAACACTTCTATGCTATGCAACTTGTACAACATGAGGATCGGGCTCACCTCTTCTTTGCTTGCAACTTCAGCCAAAGGGTTTGGAACTATCTTGGGATTTCTTGGACAGTTCAACCGAACCAAACCACATATGAAATGGCGCAAGCAGTTAGGAAGGATTTTGGTCACCCTTTTTTCTCTGAGGTTGTCTTCACTGCTACCTGGAATATTTGGATTCAACGGAATGGGAAGATCTTCAGAAATGAACAACCATCATTTAGAGCTTGGAGAAGAAACTTTATCCATGACATCTCTCTTCGGTCTCACAGGATTAGATGTAAATATAAAGATAGTCTTCTATCTTGGATAACTAACCTTTCTTAACTTTTCTTGTAAGTATCTTTTCTCTCTTCTGTAAATTCTTGAACTTGTAACATTTTCCCTTATTGTTTTAATGAAGGGTTGTGAGGCTGTTGCCTTGCAGTACATAGTCAAAAAAACATTCAGATCCATATGTATTTCGCAAAGTTCTATGTCTACAATGCTCTGCATGGAGCTACTCTAGCTAATTGCTCCCACTTTCAATATGTATCCAGATCGAGACTTAGAGTCATCTAGATCGATGAAAAAAGCTTGCATCGGCGTAACTCTTTACGACGAACTCTTTTATCACCTCCATAACCGAGAAATATTTCCTTATTCCACTAAGGATATTTTTGACCGCTGTCAAGTGATCCACTCCTGGATCACTATTGTACTCCCTTGCCAGAAAGATGCTAAGGTATACAATAGGACTGGTAAACATCATAGCATACTTTATAGAACCTATGACTGAGGCATAGGGAATGACTTTTCATTCTCTTTCTATTTTTTCTGCTGTGGTCGGGTTTTGAGTCTTTACTCAACTTCACACCTTGCAACACAGGCAAGAACTCCTTCTTTGACTGTTCCATTTTGAACTACTTCAAAATCTTGTCAAGGTATGTATTCATTGAAATAACTTATCAAGCGTCTTGATCTATCTCTATAGATCTTGATGCTCAATGTGTAAGCAGCTTCATCGAGGTCTTTCTTTAAAAAACTCTTTTCAAACACTCCTTTATGCTTTCCAGAAAATTCTACATTATTTCCGATCAACAATATGTCATTCACATATACTTATCAGAAATGTTGTAGTGCTCCCACTCACTTTCTTGTAAATACAGGCTTCACCACAAGTCTGTATAAAACCATATGCTTTGATCACTTTATCAAAGCATATATTCCAACTCCTAGATGCTTGCACTAGTCCATAGATGGATGACTGGAGCTTGCTCACTTTGTTAGCACCTTTAGGATCGACAAAACCTTCTGGTTGTATCATTTAAAACTCTTCTTTAAGAAATCCATTAAGAAATGCAGTTTTGACATCCAATTGCCAGATTTCATAAAATGCGGCAACTGCTAACATGATTCAGACAGACTTTTAAGCATTGATACGAGTGAGAAAATCACATCATAGTCAACACCTTGAACTTGTCGAAAACATTTTTGCGACAATTCGAGCTTTGTAGATAGTAACACTATATCAGTGTCCTTCTTCCTCTTGAAGATCCATTTATTCTTAATGACACACCGATCATTGGGCAAGTCAATCAAAGTCTATACTTTGTTCTCATACATGGATCCCATCTCAGATTTCATGGTCTCAAGCCATTTCGCGGAATCTGGGCTCATCATCGCTTCCTCATAGTTTATAGGTTCGTCATGGTCTGGTAACATGACTTCCAAAAAGGATTACCGTACCACTCGGGTGCAGATCTCACTCTGGTTGACCTATGAGGTTCGGTAGTAACTTGATCTGAAGTTACATGATCATCATCATTAGCTTCCTCACTAATTGGTGTAGGAATCACACGAACAGATTTCTGTGATGAACTACTTTCCAATAAGGGACCAGGTACAATTACCTCATCAAGTTCTACTTTCCTCCCATTCACTTCTTTCGAGAGAAACTCCTTCTCTAGAAAGGATCCACTTTTAGCAACAAAGATCTTGCCTTTGGATCTGTGATAGAAGGTGTACCCAACAGTTTCCTTTGGGTATTCTATGAAGACACATTTCTTCGATTTGGGTTCGAGCTTATGAGGTTGAAACTTTTTCACATAAGCAACGCAGCCCCAAACTTTAAGAAACGACAGATTAGGTTTCTAGCCAAACTACAGTTCATATGGTGTCGTCTCAACGGATTTAGATGGTGCCCTATTTAACATGAATGCAGCTGTCTCTAATGCATAACCCCAACATGATAGTGATAAATCGGTAAGAGACATCATAGATCGCACCATATCTAATAAAGTATGGTTATGACATTCGGACACACCATTACGTTGTGGTGTTCCACGTGGCGTGAGTTGCGAAACTATTCCGCATTGTTTCAAATGAAGACCAAACTCGTAACTCAAATATTCTCCTCCACGATCAAATCGTAGAAACTTTATTTTCTTGTTACGATGATTTTTCATTTCACTCTAAAATTCTTTGAACTTTTCAAATGTTTCAGACTTATGTTTCATCAAGTTGATATACCCATATCTGCTCAAATCATCTGTGAAGGTCAGAAAATAATGATACCCACTGCGAGTCTCAACACTCATCAGACCGCATACATCAGTATGTATTATTTCCAATAAGTCAGTTGCTCGCTCCATTGTTCCAGAGAACAGAGTCTTAGTCATCTTGCCCATGAGGCATGGATCGCAAGCGTCAACTGATTCATAATCAAGTGATTCCAAAAGCCCGTCAGCATGGATTTTCTTCATGCGCTTTACACCAATATGACCTAAACGGTAGTGCCACAAATAAGTTGCACTATCGTTATTAACTTTGCATCTTTTGGCTTCAATATTATGAATATGTGTATCACTATGATCGAGATTCAATAAACCATTTATATTGAGTGTATGACCATAGAAGGTTTTATTCATGTAAATAGAACAACAATTATTCTTTGACTTAAATGAATAACCGTATTGCAATAAACATGATCCAATCATATTCATGCTTAACGCAAACACCAAATAACATTTATTTAGGTTCAACACTAATCCTGAAAGTATAGGGAGTGTGCGATGATGATCATATCAATCTTGGAACCACTTCCAACACACATCGTCACTTCACCCTTAACTAGTCTCTGTTCATTCTGCAACTCCCGTTTCGAGTTACTAATCTTAGCAACTGGACTAGTATCAAATACTGAGGGGTTTCTATAAACACTAGTAAAGTACACATCAATAACATGTATATCAAATATACCTTTGTTCACTTTGCCATCCTTCTTATCCGCCAAATACTTGGGGCATTTCTGCTTCCAGTGACCAGTCCCTTTGCAGTAGAAGCACTTAGTCTCAGGCTTAGGTCTAGACTTGGGATTCTTCACTTGAGCAACAACTTGCTTGCCATTCTTCTTGAAGTTCCCCTTCTTCCCTTTGCCCTTTTCTTGAAACTGGTGGTCTTGTCAACCATCAACACTTGATGCTTTTCTTGATTTCTACCTTTGTCGATTTCCGTATCACGAAGAGCTTGGGAACCGTTTTCGTTATCCGTTGCATATTATAGTTCATCACGAAGTTCTAGTAACTTGGTGATAGTGACTAGAGAACTCTGTCAATCACTATCTTATCTGGAAGATTAACTCCCACTTGATTCAAGTGATTGTAGTACTCAGACATTCTGAGCACATGCTCACTAGCTGAGCTATTCTCCTCCATTTGTAGGCAAAGTACTTGTCAAAGGTATCATACCTTTCGACATGGGCATGAGTCTGAAATAATAATTACAACTCTTGTAACATCTTATATGCTCCGTGGCGTTCAAAACATTTTTGAAGTCCCGGTTCTAAGCCGTAAAGCATGTGCACTAAACTATCAAGTAGTCATCATACCGAGCTTTGCCAAACGTTCATAATGTCTGCATATGCTCCTGCAATAGGTCCGTCACCTAGAGGTGCATCAAGGACATAATACTTCTGTGCAGCAATTAGGATAACCCTCAGATCACAGAGCTAGTCCGTATCATTGCTACTAACATCTTTCAACTTATTTTTCTCTAGGAACATATCAAAAATAAATAGGGAGCTCCATCGCAAGCAATTGATCTACAACATAGATATGCAAATACTATCAGGACTAAGTTCATGATAAATTAAAGTTCAATTAATCATATTACTTAAGAACTCCCACTTAGATAGACATCCCTCTAATCATCTAAGTGATCACGTGATCCATATCAACTAAACCATGTCTGATCATCACGTGAGATGGAGTAGTTTTCAATGGTGAACATCTTTACGTTGATCATATCTACTATATGATTCACGCTCGACCTTTCGGTCTCTGTGTTCCGAGACCATATCTACATATGCTAGGCTCGTAAAGTTTAACCCGAGTATTCTGCGTGTGTAAAACTGTCCTACACCCGTTGTAGATGAACGTTGAGCTTATCACACCCGATCATCACGTGGTGTCTCGGCACGATGAACTTTGGCAATGGTGCATACTCAGGGATAACACTTTTACCTTGAAATTTAGTGAGAGATCATCTTATAATGCTACCGTCAAACAAAGCAAAATAAGATGCATAAAGGATAAACATCACATGCAATCAATATAAGTGATATGACATGGCCATCATCATCTTGTGCCTTTGATCTCCATCTCCCAAGCACCGTCATGATCACCATCGTCACTGGCACGACACCTTGATCTCCATCGTAGCATCGTTGTCGTCTCGCCATCTATTGCTTCTACGACTATCGCTACTTCTTAGTGATAAAGTAAAGCAATTACAAGGCGATTGCGTTGCATACAATAAAGCAACAACCATATGGCTCCTTCCAGTTGCCGATAACTCCGTTACAAAACATGATCATCTCATACAATAAATATAGCATCATGTCTTGACCATATCACATCACAACATGTCCTGCAAAAACAAGTTAGACGTCCTCTAATTTGTTGTTGAAAGTTTTACGTGGCTGCTACAGGCTGAGCAAGAACCGTTCTTACCTACGCATCAAAACCACAACGATAGTTCATCAAGTTAGTGATGTTTTAACCTTCTCAAGGACCGGGCGTAGCCACACTCAGTTCAACTAATGTTGGAGAAACTGACACCCTCCAGCCACCTGTGTGCAAAGCACGTCGGTAGAACCAGTCTCGCGTAAGCGTACGTGTAATGTCGGTCCGGGCCGCTTCATCCAACAATACCGCCGAACCAAAATATGACATGCTGGTAAGCAGTATGACTTGTATCGCCCACAACTCACTTGTGCTCTACTCGTGCATATAACATCTACGCATAAACCTGGCTCTGATACCACTGTTGGGGAACATAGTAATTTCAAAAAAAATCCTACGCACACGCAAGATCATGGTGATGCATAGCAACGAGAGGGGAGAGTATGTCTACATACCCTAGTAGACCGAAAGCGGAAGCGTTTATCAATGCGGTTGATGTAGTCGTACACCTTCACGATCCGTCCCGATCAAGTACCGAACGTACGGCACCTCCGCGTTCAGCACACGTTCAGCTCGATGACGTCCTCGCCTTCTTGATCCAGCAAGAGGGGCGAAGTACTAGATGGGTTCCGACAGCATGACGGCGTGGTTACGTTGTTGGTGAAGAACAATCTCTGCAGGGCTTCGCCCAAGCACTACAAAAACTATTACGGAGGATAAACTAGAGGGCACGGGGTTGCCGGCACACGGCTTGGTGTTTCTTGATGTGTCTTGGGTGCTAGCCCTACCCCTTTATTTATATGTTGAGCCTTGGGGTCGAAACTTGGAGTAAAAGCCTCCACAAGGTCGATTTCACCCGAAAAGCAATAGTCCTTCTCGGACTCTAGGGCCAGACGCCAGGGTTCCCGGCGCCTAGACCCAGACGCCATGGTTCCCGGTGTAGGATCTAGAAGTAGATGTGTCTAGAGGGGGGTGATTAGACACTAGTGCTAAAGTTGCAATTTTTAAGCTTTTTCGGTTTGTAAGTGGAGTTTTAGGCACAATTTCAACATACACAATACATATCAAGCAAGCATGCAAAGAGTATATGAGCAGCGGAATGTAAAGCATGCAACTTGCAAGAATGTAAGGGGAAGGGTTTGGAGAATTCAAACGCAATTGGAGACACGGATGTTTTTCCCGTGGTTCGGATAGGTGGTGCTATCCTACATCCACGTTGATGGAGACTTCAACCCACGAAGGGTAACGGTTGCGCGAGTCCACGGAGGGCTCCACCCACGAAGGGTAATGGTTGCGCGAGTCCACGGAGGGCTCCACCCACGAAGGGTCCACGAAGAAGCAACCACCCACGAAGGGTCCACGAAGAAGCAACCTTGTCTATCCCACCATGGCCATCGCCCACGAAGGACTTGCCTCACTAGCGGTAGATCTTCATGAAGTAGGCGATCTCCTTGCCATTACAAACTCCTTGGTTCAACTCCACAATCTTGTCGGAGGCTCCCAAGTAACACCTAGCCAATCTAGGAGACACCACTCTCCAAGAAGTAACAAATGGTGTGTAGGTAATGAACTCCTTGCTCTTGTGCTTCAAATGATAGTCTTCCCAACACTCAACTCTCTCTCATAGGATTTGGATCTGGTGGAAAGAAGGTTTGAGTGGAAAGCAACTTGGGGAAAGCTAGAGATCAAGATTCATATGGTAGGAATGGAATATCTTGGCCTCAACACGTGAGAAGGTAGTTCTCTCTCAGAAATAGGATGCTGAAAGTGTAGGCTTAGTCTGATGGCTCTCTCCACGAATGAAGAGGAGGTGGAGGGGTATATATAGCCTCCACACAAAATCCAACCGTTACACACAGTTTTCCAATCTCGGTGGGACCGAATCAACAAACTCGGTCGGACCGAAAAGGTAAACCTAGTGACCGTTAGAGATTTTCGGTGGGACTGACATGCAACTCGGTAGGACCGATATGGTTAGGGTTTGGGCATAACGTAATCTTGGTGAGACCGATTACACAAACTCGGTGAGACCGAGTTTGGTAATAAGCTAACCAGAGAGTTGGTCAGGCAAACTCGGTGGGACCGATTTGCTCTTTCAGTGAGACCGAAAAGTTACAGAAGGGAAACAGAGAGTTTATATTGCAATCTCGGTGGGACCGATTCACTCTTTCGGTGAGACCGAAAAGTTACGAAAGGGAAACAGAGAGTTTGCAATCCCATCTCGGTGAGACCGAGATCCCTATCGGTAGAACCGAATTGCTAGGGTTTGGCAGTGGCTTATGAAAAGTGAAACTCGGTGGCGCCGGATAGAAAGAATCGGTAGGACCGAGTTTGGCTTAGGGTTTAGGTCATATGTGGATATGGGAAAGTAGTTGAGGGTTTTGGAGCATATCACTAAGCACATGAAGCAAGAGGCTCATTAAGCAACACCTCATCCCTCCTTGATAGTATTGGCTTTTCCTATGGACTCAATGTGATCTTGGATCACTAAAATGTAAAATGAAGAGTCTTGAGCTTGAAGCTTTAGCCAATCCTTTGTCCTTAGCATCTTGAAGGAGTTCCCACAACCTTTAGTCCATGCCACTCCATTATTGAACTTATCTGAAACATGCTAGATAGAAATGTTAGTCCAACAGGAGATATGTTGTCATCAATTATCAAAACCACCTAGGGAGCACTTGTGCTTTCAATCTCCCCCTTTTTGGTAATTGATGGCAACATACATCAAAGCTTTAGATAAAGATATAAAGAACAGCAAGTAAAGCTTTCAAAGGACATGTAACAAGCATAGGCTCCCCCTACATGTATGCACTCATGTAAATATGAAATATAGAGGCATGTGAGAGCATAACCATGACAGAGTAGGCAATGTGTTACATGTATCTTGGCCATATGCATCAGAGCAAAAGATTATCAAGGAAAATACCTTCATGCTCATGAGTCCTTCTTGCAAACAGTATGTACATAAGCAAGAACTCCTCATACTCATGATTTTGATGCATATACTTACCTTGTGGTCTTGAGTTGGCTTAGGATGGAATGAACCTGCACAAACAAAGTTAGATAACACAGGTACATCCACTAGCCAGAGCAAACAAAAGAAACCACAAGAATACCAAGACTGGGATGACATGTAGAGAGTGAGTACAAGGTACCACATTGGATTCAACATGTCCCCAAGAATAAAGATATGCGAAGAATTTGACTGATTTCTTTCCCTTAGGTGTCTTGCTCCCCCTGAATCTTACATGGGATATTGGGAGAAGATAGGGAACAAAAAATCAGAGCTGAAAGATACAAATGGATAGAACTTAATGCAAATACATGCCTTTCCCCCAAAAAGGCATGTGACATCTCTCCTCTTGAACATCGAGCATCTAGGATCCTTGAGTATTCTCTCCCCCTGGAAGTCTCTCTCTCCCCCTTAATACTTTCTCTCTTGTAGGTTTGGTCCTTGAGACTTTTTCTCTCCCTTGATGTGATCTCTCTCTCCTACAAGCTTTGAAGTGATCTCTCTCTCCCCCTTTGACATCAATTTCCAAGAAGGGCTTTCTGCAATCCGTTGTATAGGTTTGGTCCTTGAGACTCAGCACAAAGCAATGGATAAAACTTGTAGCGACCAGACCTCAAACAGTCTGATCTCTGTGCTCCGGTGTCATCCCTGGATTAGTAATGCTGACACCACACAGTACTCGGAGGATTTATAGCAGAGTAACAATCACACACTTATTACATCGAGTGTCTCCAAAGAGAACTTATTACAATAAATATGGCTTAAGGCCATCTAATAACGATAACAGCGGAAAGCTTGGAAGATAAGTGAGTCCATCAACTCCAACGGCATCACTGAGTATAGAACCACGACCTAAAACTCCTCAATCGTCGTCTGAAAAGTCTGCAACATTTACGTTGCAGCCCGAAAACGGGTCAGCACATGGAATATGCTGGCAAGATAACACATAGAGAGTAATGGAATGCAACAGCTATACTATATGCATATTTGGCTGGTGGAAAGCTCTATGGTTACAGTTTTTGCGTAAAGCCAATTTTTCCCTACTTGAAAGGAATAAAATTAATTACTATCATGGTGGTTGTTAAACATTGAGAATGGTTGACAGCATTCTCAATCCCAATTAAGTAACATCATTAAAACCCATCAAAATTAATTTAGAGTAACATGTTGAGATTCACATGAAAATCCAGGTACTAGATACTCAAAACGTCCATAACCGGGGACACGGCTAACCATGATTAGTTTATACACTCTGCAGAGGTTTGCGCACTTTTCCCCACAAGACTCGATCGCCTCCGTTTGGTTTCTCGCACTACAAGGTGTTTGAGAAACGGATGACCGAGACATATTCTTTCAGAAGCGCTAGCACCTTACGATCGGGTAGACCGTACCACCTACATCCCCTACATCTGCTAGTCTACCACTGTAAGAGTTCGCACAACTTAGTCAACTATGCCAGAGCCCATAATGGCTTGTGGCTGCACATGGAAGTTTCTAGTATGAATAATCTCATGATCCCTTTGGGCCTGGGTGGCGGTCCAAAAAAAATAGGCAAGTCCTGGTAACCCCAGGTGCCTCAATCCACCCAGATGTGTGTTAGGTTGCCACCTTAGATAAACCCTTAATTAACAATCTCACATCTATCATGGATTTCACTCACCCAATCCACGTCTACTAGCATAGCATGGCATAATAAGCAAACGTAGAAGTAACTCCCAAAAGTTTCAAAATAAACAGGTAATAGGTACTACCTCATCTACATCCCATCCCACAATTTAATTAGATCCTAATCATGCAATGTGAGAGGATTGATCTAATGCAATAAAACTGGGTTGTAGAAAAGGTATGATCAAAGTGTTACTTGCCTTGCTGATGATCCGCGAAACCTAGAGATTCGAAGTAACAGGCGGCACACTCCGGGTATTCTATCGCAGACAAACAACAAGCATACAATAAGTACTCATCTAATGCACAGGTAAAACTCAAATAGAAGATCTAACCAGAAAGTTCAACTTAAGAACCCTGGTTTGCAAAAAGAATTCAAATCGAACGAAGCGAAAGAAATCAAACGGCGAAAGAAAACAACTTCATTCTAGTAATCTGGATCTAGGGCAAATTTTACAGTAGCAAAAACTTGTTTAAGTTGATTATTCGGAAAGAGGGTTTCGAGACGAAACTCCAGGCGCTTGAATCTCCTGATTCCGATAAACGAGCGAAAAGTTATACTAAAACGAAAATCGGATCAGAAATCGCGATGAGAAAATAACCGCGGAAAATCCGACGAAAAAGAAAAACGACGAACAGAATTTTTTTTTAATAGCACGGAAAACGAGGCGGCGGCGAACCTTGAAAGGCGCGCGCTCCGGCGACGGCGGCGGCGGCGGCTAGGGCGGCTGCTAGCTAGGGTTTCTGGCTTTCTCGGCCCGGGGCGGCGGCTTATAAAGCCCCCCCGGCCGGCGGTTTCCTGGCCGGGTACGGCCCGGAGTCGGTTACGCGTTTTTTTATAATAATTCCGCTCGGAAGATAAATAAAAAGAAATACTAAACGGACTCCAAAAATCATGAAATAAATTTTGCCGGGTTCCTAAAATCAAGCCCGATAACGTGAACATTTATCTGGGCCCAAACTACAACTTTGAAAAACGCGCATTTTTCCTAAATTCAAATAGAAATACCGAAAAACTCTGAAATAAAACTTATTTGATTTTTTTATTAAATCCTCAATATTTCTATATTTTGGGAAAGTCATTTTATTCCCTCTCTCATATTTTTGCAATAGAAATAATTGATGATAAAATAAATAAAATCAAATGATCCTGTTTACATAATTTGAGAAAACTCAAATATGTAAATACCGAAATCCCCAACTCTCTCCGTGGTCCTTGAGTTGCTTAGGATTTTTCTAGGATCAAAACAAAAGCAAAATAAAATATGATATGCATGATGACCTAATGTATAACATTCCAAATTGAAAATTTGAGATGTTACAAAACTGTGATGCTTGTAGAGGACAAGATTCATTGAGTAGAGCTGGATCAGAAGAAATATAGAACAAGTGGCAAACTGCTTTTCCTGTTGCGAAGTCGGTGGCACCAAGTGGTATGTTTCGGTGGCACCGAAAAGATTCGGTTGGACCGAAAATTACAAGTCGGTGAAACCGAGTTCACACAGAGAAAAACACTTGTCACCTCAGCTCACTAGACATGTAGGATCTCACAAAGATTTGCAATGAATTACCTGAAGGATTTGCAAGGAATTAAATGCAGAAAATGCAGAACATAAACAGAAAGAAAAGAGAAGACACTGAAAAATCTAGATGGAGTTTTTTTTGTTTTTGAAAAAGAGAAAGAAACTAAACATGCATGAGATACACACAAAAAGAACACAGGAGAACTTCATCTAGAGTTGGGCGGTGACATAGTCACCTATGTTAGAGTATATTGACTTAGGAGTCAAGTGAGAACACTTGATCATAGGTCATACTCATCGTTTAAGCTCAAAATGGGGTTACCATTTTTCGTTTAAGCATCTTGATGTATTCACATCTTATTGAGTTGCTTTGACTCATGTCTTGGAGTAAAGCTTCTCTAAGATGGAATAACATACCTTGGGTGGTGGTGTGGTTCTTGCTCATGTAGTTGAACTTGTGTGGGTGCTCAAGGTTGATGTAGCTCATCAAGAGTTGAGATACCACTTGGAGTTTGAGTTCATCTACCTACATGGGTTAGTTCTTGCAAGGAAGAGCACTTGTGTATCCAAAAATGACAATCATGAAGCTCAACATAGAATTTGTCAAAGGATATGTTTGAATGGTTTTGTGCTTCCTTGCCTTCAACCGCCATTGTGTAGAGACTTGGTGATGTAGAGATTGCTCAAGATGTGAGTGAGTCGCAATCTCATGGAATTAGATTCAACCAAGCACCTACATGGGTTAGACAACATGCAAGGTACAAATATATCCAAGACATAAGATAGTCATCATAAGAGATATATCATGGATTAGTCATAAGCTCATGTCTTGCATGTATCCAATGGAGTTTCTACTCCAAGTTCGAAGCATCAATGATGTTCAATTCACCTCTCAACCTGCAAAATACTTTCTCATCAAGAGGTTTAGTAAATATATCCGCTAATTGCTTATCGGTGCGAACGTGCTTAAGATTAATGTCACCCTTAGCAACATGATCTCAAATGAAATGATGACGAACTTCAATATGCTTAGTTCGAGAATGTTGTACAGGATTATGACCAATTTTGATAGCACTTTCATTGTCACAAAGCAGTGGAACATGTTTCACATAAATCCCATAATCTTTAAGAGTTTGGGTCATCCAAAGTAATTGAGCACAACATGAACCAGCGGCAATGTATTCCGCTTCGGCGATGGATAAGGATACCGAGTTTTGTTTCTTGGAAGACCAAGATACAAGAGATCTACCAAGAAATTGACAAGTACCCGAAGTGGACTTTCTATCAACCTTGTCTCCGACATAATCCGAGTTGGAATAGCCAACAAGATCAAAAGAAGCCCTCTTAGGATACCAAATGCCAAAATTTGGTGTATGGATTAAATATCTCACTATCCTTTTCACAGCCTTAAGATGACATTCTTTAGGAGCAGCTTGATATCGTGCACACATGCACACACTTAGCATAATATCGGGACGTGAAGCACATAGGTATAACAATGAACCAATCATAGAGCGATAAACCTTTTGATCAACCGGTTCACCATCTTTGGTCAAATCATTATGTCCACTAGTAGGCATGGGTGTAGACATACCTTTGCATTCTTGCATATTGAACTTCTTGAATAAGTCCTTGGTGTACTTCGTTTGAGAGACAAATGTACCTTCCTTAGTTTTCTTGATTTGCAAACCGAGAAAGAATTTGAGTTCACTCATCATAGACATCTCAAACTTCTCTGACATTAGCTTTCCAAACTTTTCACTAAAGAGAGGGTTAGTTGAACCAAATATGATATCATCGACATAAATTTGGCATACAAATAGTTCTCCATTAACCCTTTTAGTAAAAAGAGTAGAATCAATCCAATTTCAAAACCACTTGTAATAAGGAACTTGGTCAAGCATTTATACCATGCTCTAGGAGCTTGTTTAAGACCATAAAGAGCTTTGTGAAGTTTGTAAACATGATTTGGTTTCTTAGGATTGATAAAGCCGGGAGGTTGTTTGACATAAACTTCCTCCTCTATTTCACCATTTAGAAAAGCACTTTTAATGTCCATTTGGTACAAGGTGATATTATGGTGATTAGCATAGGCAAGTAAGATGCGAATGGACTCAAGTCTAGCAACGGGAGCATATGTCTCACCATAGTCCATACCTTCGACTTGTGTGTACCCTTGGGCGACGAGACGTGCTTTGTTGCGAACCACTTGTCCATCTTCATCTTGCTTGTTGCGAAACACCCATTTGGTACCAATGATGTTGTGGTTGTTGCCGGGCTTCTCAACCAATGTCCAAACTTGGTTTCTCTCAAAATTGTGTAGCTCTTCATGCATAGCGTTTATCCAATCCGGATCTTCCAATGCTTCTTCAACCTTCATAGGTTCAATGCTAGAGATGAATGAATAGTTTTCACAAAAGTTAGCTAAACGAGTTTTTGAGCGAGTGATTCTCCCGGTTTGTATATCATTGAGGATTTGCTCGACGGGATGATCTTTGGCAATTCTTGCTCGAACTCGTGAGAGCTTTTGCTTGGGTCTTCGTGAACATCTTCTTCATCTTGTTCTTCTTCTTGGCCTTCTTCATTGTTGACGCCGTCGTTCTCTTGTCTTGGTGGAGAAAGAGGTTGTTGATGTTCGTCTTGATGCATTTCCTTGTATTCTTCATCTTGGTGTGTCCCACTTGTGGATGCTTCCGTGTCGATTCTTGGTTCACCTTGTCGTGAAGTAGAAGCTTCCACTTGGACGGATGAAGTACTCTCCTTCACCTCCGTTGGACGAATTTTGCCAATGGACAAGTCTTGGATTGCTTCTGAAGGGTCTTTGTCTCCTACATCAATTGGCAATTGCTCTACTTGCAAGCCATTAGATTCATCAAACTTCACATCTACCGTCTCTTCAACCTTTCGGGTGAAATTGTTGTAGACACGGTAAGTGTGAGAGTTTGAGCCATAACCAAGTAGAAAACCTTCATGAGATTTAGGAGCAAACTTTGAACGACGATGCTTATCAAGAATGTAGCACTTTGAGCCGAATACTCGAAAGTATCCAACTTGGGGTTTGTTACTGGTGAGAAGCTCGTATGCCGTCTTGCCGAGTAGCTTGTGAAGATATAAGCGATTTGTTGCGTGACAAGCTGTCTCAACCGCTTCTGCCCAAAAGTGCTTCCGCGTCTTGTATTCATCAAGCATCGTTCTTGCCATTTCGATGAGCGTCCGGTTCTTCCTCTCAACAACTCCATTTTGTTGAGGTGTGTACATAGCCGAGAACTCGTGTGAAATCCCTTCTTCGCCAAGAAAGGTGTCCACATTTGCGTTCTTGAACTCCGTTCTGTTGTCACTCCGAACCTTCTTGATCTTCACGTCAAACTGATTTTGGGCCTTCCTAGCGAAGTTTCTGAAGATCTTCTGGACCTGCGACTTGTCATTAAGAAAGAACACCCACGTAAATCTTGAAAAATCATCAACTATAACTAGACCAAAAGAATTTCCACCGAGACTCTTGTAGGCGTTGGGACCAAAAAGATCCATATGAAGTAGCTCGAGTGGCCTTCTTGTGGTCATGTTGTTCTTCACGGGATGCCTTCCTCCAACCTGTTTACCTGCTTGACAAGCACTGCAAAGTCTATCCTTATCAAATATGACATCGTTAACTCCAAGGATATGATTTCCTTTAATAAGCTTGTCAAGGTTTCTCATGCCAACATGACCTAGTCGTCTATGCCACAACCAACCTTTTGAGGATTTAGCAACAAAGCAAGTTTTAGGTTGTGCCTTTTTAGAGAAATTGACAATGTAAAGATCACCTCTACGCATACCGGTAAACACCATTTTATGATTGTCTCGACGAAATACTTGGCAATCTACCTCAGTAAATAGGACATTCAAACCGAAATCAGCAAGTCTAGATACTGAAAGTAAGTTGTAGCCGAGAGATTCAACGAGCATGACATTTTGAATGGAACTATCATGTGAGATGGCCACCTTACCAAGGCCAACCACTTTACCCTTTGAATTATCACCAAAGGTGACATATTTTCGAGGGCCGTCATTTTCAGCAAGCTCATGAAACATCTCTTCATCTCCGGTCATATGATCAGTACATCCACTATCAAGAACCCATTCCTTTCCTCCTGATTCATATCCCCGAAGATTTGCCATAAGACCAAAATGTCTCATTGCATCATCAAGATCGAAGTCACTATCATCATCATCATCATAGTATCCATGTTCATCATGATCTTGTGACTCATCATTTCCTAGAGAGGGTAATTCATTAGATAAATGATCATCAAAGTGGTCACTTTTATGAATTCTTATAGCTTCGAATATGATATCACTAATGATTCCAACATCTCCTTTAGCATGCTTAAGATTGGTAAGTTCAAATAGGACAATTACCAAAACTAGGATCACTAGAGTTCATCTTACTCAAGGCAATAGATTTATGGAGAATTTCATCCAAAGTTTTCAAGGAATGACTGGGAAATCGTTCCTCAAGAAATTTCCATATAGTATAGGCACAATTAAGAGTAGGCAAACTAGCAATCAAATTTTTGGGCAATCCTCTAATGATGAGCTCAATAGTTCTAAGATTGCGAATCATGTCAATATCTTCATCTAGGCTAGGATGCAAAGGATCAATATGAGGTGCACAAGGGCTAGCAATATACTTGTTCAAATGACATTGATTGAAAATTACAAGCATCTCATTTTTCCACTCATGAAAATACTCTCCATCAAGAATAGCCACTCTATGTCTAAGACTCCCTAAGGTAGACACATCCATCTTCCTCCAACGGTGATTAAACCAAGGCAATGGAAACCTGGCTCTGATACCACTTGTAGGACATGAAGTAGATGTGTCTAGAGGAGGGGGGTGATTAGACACTTAGTGCTAAAGTTGCAATTTTTAGGCCTTTTTGGTTTGAGTGGAGTTTTAGGCACAATTTCAACATACACAATACATATCAAGCAAGCATGCAAAGAGTATATAAGCAGCAGAATGTAAAGCATGCAACTTGCAAGAATGTAAGGGGAAGGGTTTGGAGAATTCAAACGCAATTGGAGACACAGATGTTTTTCCCGTGGTTCGGATAGGTGGTGCTATCCTACATCCACGTCGATGGAGACTTCAACCCACGAAGGGTAACGGTTGCGCGAGTCCACGGAGGGCTCCACCCACGAAGGGTAATGGTTGCGCGAGTCCACAGAGGGCTCCACCCACGAAGGGTCCACGAAGAAGCAACCACCCACGAAGGGTCCACGAAGAAGCAACCTTGTCTATCCCACCATGGCCATCGCCCACGAAGGACTTGCCTCACTAGCGGTAGATCTTCACGAAGTAGGCGATCTCCTTGCCCTTACAAACTCCTTGGTTCAACTCCACAATCTTGTCGGAGACTCCCAAGTAACACCTAGCCAATCTAGGAGACACCACTCTCCAAGAAGTAACAAATGGTGTGTTGATGATGAACTCCTTGCTCTTGTGCTTCAAATGATAGTCCCCCCAACACTCAACTCTCTCTCATAGGATTTGGATTTTGTGGAAAGAAGATTTGAGTGGAAAGCAACTTGGGGAAGGCTAGAGATCAAGATTCATATGGTAGGAATGGAATATCTTGGCCTCAACACATGAGTAGGTAGTTCTCTCTCAGAAATAGGATGCTGGAAGTGTAGGCTTAGTCTGATGGCTCTCTCTACGAATGAAGAGGAGGTGGAGGGGTATATATAGCCTCCACACAAAATCCAACCGTTACACACAGTTTTCCAATCTCGGTGGGACCGAATCAACAAACTCAGTCGGACCGAAAAGGTAAACCTAGTGACCGTTAGAGATTTTCGGTGGGACTGACATGCAACTCGGTAGGACCGATATGGTTAGGGTTTGGGCATAACGTAATCTCGGTGAGACCGATTACACAAACTCGGTGAGACCGAGTTTGGTAATAAGCTAACCAGAGAGTTGGTCAGGTAAACTCGGTGGGACCGATTTGCTCTTTCGGTGAGACCGAAAAGTTACAAAAGGAAACGGAGAGTTTACACTGCAATCTCGGTGGGACCGATTCGCTCTTTCGGTGAGACCGAAAAGTTACGAAAGGGAAACAGAGAGTTTGCAATCCCATCTCGGTGAGACCGAGATCCCTATCGGTAGAACCGAATTGCTAGGGTTTGGCAGTGGCTTATGACAAGTGAAACTCGGTGGCGCCGGATAGAAAGAATCGGTAGGACCGAGTTTAGCTTAGGGTTTAGGTCATATGTGGAAGTGGGAAAGTAGCTGAGGATTTTGGAGCATATCATTAAGCACATGAAGCAAGAGGCTCATTAAGCAACACCTCATCCCTCCTTGATAGTATTGGCTTTTCCTATGGACTCAATGTGATCTTGGATCACTAAAATGTAAAATGAAGAGTCTTGAGCTTGAAGCTTTAGCCAATCCTTTGTCCTTAGCATCTTGAAGGAGTTCCCACAACCTTTAGTCCATGCCACTCCATTGTTGAACTTATCTGAAACATGCTAGATAGAAATGTTAGTCCAACAAGAGATATGTTGTCATCAATTATCAAAACCACCTAGGGAGCACTTGTGCTTTCACCCGGCGACTAGATCCAGACGCCAGGGACCCTGGCGTCTGGCCCCTGGACTCCGCAAAACTTCCTTTTGCGCTTTCCAAAAACCTTGTGGGTTTTCCCCTTTGGCCCAAATAAAGTGTCCTCGTACCCAAACATTTCGGGAAACATCCAGAACCCCTTCCGGTGAATTCCGGAACCCTTCTGGAGACCAAACACTATTATCCCATATATCAAACTTTATCTCCGGACCATTCCGGAGTTCCTCGTCATGTCCATGATCTTATCCGGAACTTCGAACAACATTCGGTTACCAACATACATAACTCATAAATATTATATCGTCAACGAACGTTAAGCGTGCGGACCCTATGGGTTCGAGAACTATGTAGACATGACTGAGACACTTCTCTGGTCAATAACCAATAGCGGAACCTGGATGCCCATATTGGCTCCTACATATTCTACGAAGATCTTTATCGGTCGAACCGCATAACAGCATACGTTGTTCCCTTTGTCATCGGTATGTTACTTGCCCGAGATTCGATCATCGGTATCTCAATACCTAGTTCAATCTCGTTATCGGCAAGTGTGACGCCCAAAGACCGGAGCTTCCGATGCCTTCCAGGGTTTCCGGGTTTCGTTGTGTGTTTTGTTTGGTTCGTTGCATTCATCATTGCATCATGTGCATTGCGTCATGTCATCATGCCATCATCACATAAATCTTTTGCAACTCAAATAAATAAACCATATGGATTTTCAGTCCATTTAAACCGAGGGAATTCACATGGTGATTCTCTTTATAACATATCCTCTCGATATTTAGAGAGCTATAGTAAATATTCCAATTATTTGGTTTTACCGCAAACACACTTGCAAAATATCCCAATGCCTTTGTTATCTTAAGTCTTGGACTCCAACACCTTGTCATATTTTCGTTCATCTTATTCCGGTGCTCCACCAAAAACCTCAACATTTGTCGACCCCCTATCACCTACTTCATATGCAAAACCATTTGAATTAAATTCAAATGAATTCGATTCAAACTTCACCCACATGTTCATTTCCATTTTTCTTGCATGAGGCTCATTTTTGCGAGTCTGAAAATTTTTACTTCCTGCCCAAACTCCACTGTTATCCCTCTCGGCATTTCTTCCAAGTTTGGATTTTCTTTGAAATCGCTAAAGAGAGAGAGAGTTTGAGGCAGAGGAGAGCCTGCCCAACTTGGGCCTCCTACCTCCCCGCACCAGGCCCAGCCAGGGCCGGCAGCGCAGCCAGGCCAACCTCCCACGCCGGCCCAACCTCCCAGGCCCACTCCCTCCTAAACCTAACCCTCTGGCCGATCCTCTCTCCCCTCCTCCTCGTTTTCCTAGCGCCGCCGCAAGAGAGGAGCAATGTCCCACGCGCTCGCCCCGATCCCATCTCTTCCCCGATCTCTCCCGCTCGCCCGATCCATCGCCTCGCCCTCTTCCTCGTCCCGTGTGCAGCCACCCTTCTCCATTGATCCCTCCTCCCTCTCGAGCACCCACCAACTCCTCCCAGCACAGCTCCCGCACGCTCCTCCTCTCGACCCGCCGCCCCGGCGAACCACCGCCGACGACCTCCTTCTTCCAGCGAGGCCCCGCTCCCGTGCCCGCGAGTTCGTCCCTGCCATCTTCCACCCGCCTTGGTCGCACCTCCCTCGCTGGCCGTCCCAAGACTGCTCCTCCCCTGCCTCGGGTCATGGTGCGACGACCACGCCGGCAGGACTCCCCTCCGTCGCCAGAAGCACTCCCGCGCGCTAGTGGAGACCAACCTCCGGAGACTCCGCTGCTACACCTCCGGTGACTGCCGTCCAGGACGACCCGCTTCCTCCTGTGAGCTCCCAAGGCACCAGCCTCCAATCTGCGAGATCCGGCGACGCTAGCCACCAGGACCCGCTGCTCTGCCTCGCTCCTCACCCGTCCGTCCCCGCGTCGTCTGCCAGTCGCCCGCTTCGTGCTCGAGCTCCCTGCTTACTGCCGCTGACCACTACCATGGTTTCCTTGCTGGCGCCACCCGGGGTCCTTGCGTTGTTTCTTTCATTTCAGAACATCTAGACCGGCAAGACCCGGACTAAGAACGCCAAGTACAGCTACAAACCCGAAGAACTCGGATGCATCAAGTCCCCGAGGAGACCCATTTTCGTCAAGTTCGACTACATTATGATGCGCCAAGTACCTCTACCACCTTCTTCGGAACCCTAAGATCGCCAAGTACCTCGACACCCGGCGCCTGGAACGACTACCGTCGCCAAAGACCCATGAACCAATAACTTCAAGTTCAACTTTTGTTGCAAGAACGAGACCGGCGGGTCCGAAGACCCCGAGTACCACGACAACCCTGAAGGGATTCGATTTCGTCAAGTTCGCCTTCAAACTGTGTACCACGTCGAACATGTGCGGCTACACGACGAACCGCCAAGACCCTGAACTACTACCGTCACCGAGATCGCGAGAACCTCTACCGTCGACCCTAGAGCATGCGAGATCGACTACTTCCACTACCGCCGTCGCGAGAATGCCTACTTCCCTCTACGAACGGGAAACGTTCCCTTTGCACGTTCCGAAGGTATAACCCCGAGATGACGCCCGTGGACTGAATGCTTGTGTTGTATGAGATGCATGGTTGGTTGTTGTATTCGCTCGTGAACTTAGTTGTTCCTCCTCGTTGCCATGCCGTCGACACGTGGGAACCCGGTAACCAGGAGCACCCCACCGTTCTTCGCATGACACGCTCCCGTCACACTTGTTCTTTTCCACCGGCATCTCAATCGAGTTTCCGAAACCGGAACGTTGTCGTGGCACCGTTTCCGTTATCGTCGCCGTGGCATCCTTTCTTTCTGCCACGATGACATATGCTCCATATAATGCTCTTATCAACATTTTCTTTAAAACTTGCTCATGTCATCCGCATCATGTTAACATCAATTAAAATATTTAAAACTATTGTTGCATTAAATTACTAAGGCATATGGGGTTTACCGGATTCGTTATTTGTTATATCCGGCCCCATTTAAATTGTTTAGATGGTGTAGTTTTGTTATGCCTCACCTCTTGCCATGCTTAACAACATTTAATATTGTTGGGTACATAAACGAGATCGAACTAAATAACTTGAATGTGGTGTTTCGTCAATATGCAACGGAGTTGCATATTGAGCTCCACTTAACTTGTAGTTTATTTTGCGCTTTTTGCCATGCCATGCCTCATTAAACCGGACATGCATCATATTTGGTTGTGCATCATTCCATGTCTATGTGGTGGTTGTTTACTTGTTGTTTGCTTCTTTCCGGTGTTGCTTCTTCGGGTTGGTTCCGATAACGTCGCGTTTGTGAGGATTCGTTCAACTACGTATGTTTTGTCTTCTTCATGGACTCTTCTTTTTCCTTGCGGGATCTCAGGCAAGATGACCATACCCTCGAAATCACTTCTATCTTTGCTTGCTAGTTGCTCGCTCTTTTGCTATGCCTATGCTGCGATACCTACCACTTGCTTATCATGCCTCCCATATTGTTGAACCAAGCCTCTAACCCACCTTGTCCTAGCAAACTGTTGTTTGGCTATGTTACCGCTTTGCTTAGCCCCTCTTATAGCGTTGTTAGTTGCAGGTGAAGATTGAAGTTTGTTCCTTGTTGGAACATGGAGATGTTGTTCCTTGTTGGAACATGTTTACTTGTTGGGATATCACAATATCTCTTATTTAATTAATGCATCTATATACTTGGTAAAGGGTGGAAGGCTCGGCCTTATGCCTGGTGTTTTGTTCCACTCTTGCCGCCCTAGTTTCCGTCATATCGGTGTTATGTTCCCGGATTTTGCGTTCCTTACGCGGTTGGGTTATAATGGGAACCCCTTGACAGTTCGCCTTGAATAAAACTCCTCCAGCAATGCCCAACCTTGGTTTTACCATTTGCCACCTAGCCTTTTTTCTCTTGGGAGTCGCGCTCCCGAGGGTCATCATTATTTTAACCCCCCCGGGCCAGTGCTCCTCTGAGTGTTGGTCCGACCGAGTAGACTGCGGGGCCACCTCGGGGCAACTTGAGGGTTGGTTTTACTCGTAGGATGTCTCATCTGAGTGTGCCCTGAGAACGAGATATGTGCAGCTCCTATCAGGATTTGTCGGCACATTCGGGCGGTGTTGCTGGACTTGTTTTACCATTGTCGAAATGTCTTGTAACCGGGATTCCGAGTCTGATCGGGTCTTCCCGCTAGAAGGAATATCCTTCGTTGGCCGTGAGAGCTTGTGATGGGCTAAGTTGGGACACCCCTGCAGGGTTTTGAACTTTCGAAAGCCATGCGCGTGGTTATGGGCAGATGGGAATTTGTTAGCGTCCGGTTGTAGAAAACCTGAAGTTGATCTTAATTAAAATACATCAACCGCGTGTGTAGCCGTGATGGTCTCTTCTCGGCGAAGTCCGGGAAGTGAACACGGTGTTGGAGTTATGTTTGACGTAGGTTGTTCTAGGATCACTTCTTGATCATAGTTTCTCGACCGTGCTTCGCCTTCTCTTCTCGCTCTCATTTGCGTATGTTAGCCACCATATATGCTAGTCGCTTGCTGCAGCTCCACATCATACCTTTACCTTACCCATAAGCTTAAATAGTCTTGATCGCGAGGGTGTGAGATTGCTGAGTCCCCGTGACTCACAGATACTTTCAAAACCAGCTTGCAGGTGCCGATGAGACCGTGCAAGTGACGCAACCAAGCTCAAGGAGGAGCTCGATGAAGATCTCGTTCTTTGTGTTGTTCTGTTTTTATTTGATCAGTAGTGGAGCCCACTCGGGACGATCGGGGATCTGTGTAGCATTTGGGGTAGTCTTCTTTTATTTTGGGTTCCGTAGTCAGACCTTGATTTTATCTGGTTGATGTAATGCTTTATTCATGTAATTGTGTGAAGTGGCGATTGTAAGCCAACTATGTATCTTTTTCCCTTATGTATTACATGGGTTGTGTGAAGATTACCTCACTTGCGACATTGCTTTCAATGCGGTTATGCCTTTAAGTCGTGCTTCGACACGTAGGAGATATAGCCGCATCGAGGGTGTTACAGCAAGTCTCTTTACTCGTTCTGTAATGCATCATCCTGGAACTAACTCATTAGTTACATTGATTGCAAGGCTTATAGTGATGTGCATTATCGAGAGGGCCCAGAGATACCTCTCCGACAATCGGAGTGACAAATCCTAATCTCGATCTATGCCAACTCAACAAGTACCATTGGAGACACATGTAGAGAACCTTTATAATCACCCAATTACGTTGTGACATTTGGTATCACACAAAGTGTTCCTCCGGTAATCGGGAGTTGCATAATCTCATAGTTATAGGAACGTGTATAAGTCATGAAGAAAGCAATAGCAGTAAACTAAAATGATCAAGTGCTAAGCTAACGGAATGGGTCAAGTCAATCACATCATTCTCTAATGATGTGATCCCGTTAATCAAATGACAACTCATGTCTATGATTAGAAAACACAACCATCATTGATTCAACGAGCTAGTTAAGTAGAGGCAAACTAGTGACACTCTGTTTGTCTATGTATTCACACCCGTACTAAGCTTCCGGTTAATATAATTCTAGCATGAATAATAAACATTTATCATGATATAATGAAATAAATAATAACTTTATTATTGCCTCTAGGGCATATTTCCTTCAGCAGCCAAGTAGACATAAGTAGTATCAATCCAGTAGGAGGAACACACAAGTCACCAATGGCTGCACCTACACAAACAAACAAATAGTTACACCCAAGCGATAAAGGGGTTGCCAATCCCTTCACGGTTACTTGCAAGGATGAGATCTGATAGTGATAGATATAAAAGATAAGTAAAAGAGCAAAACAAGATAAAAGTAAATAAATTGCAGCAAGGTATTTTTGTGTTTTTGATTTAAAAGTAAATAAATTGCAGTAAGGTATTTTTGTATTTTTTATTTTATAGATCTAAAAATAATATGATAAAATAGACCTGGGGGCCGCAGTTTTCACAAGAGGCTTCTCTCTTGAAAGAAAGCATACGGTGGGTAAACAAATTACTGTTGAGCAATTAATAGAAAAGTGCATAGTTATGACGATATCTAAGGCAATGATCATGAATATATGCACCGTGTCCATGACAAGTAGACCAACTCCTGCGTGCATCTACTACCATTACTCCACACATCGATCGCTATCTAACTTGCATCTAGTGTATTAAGTTAACAAGAACGGAGTAACGCCTTAAGCAAGATGACATGATGTAGAGGGATAGATCCAATCAATATGAACAAACCCCACTCTTTTATCTTTAATGGCAACAATACAAATATGTTTCATGTCACCTTCTGTCACCGGGAATAAGCACTGCAAGATTGAACCCATTATGAAGCACCTCTCCCATGGCAAGAAAAATCAATCTAGTTGGCCAAACCAAATAAATAGATCGAAGAGAAATACAAAGCTATCCTAATGATGCATAAAAAAGTTCAGAGAAGACTCAAATAATATTCATAGGTAATCTGATCACAAACCCACAATTCATCGAATCTCAACAAACACACCACAAAAGAAGATTACATCGAATAGATCTCCAAGAACATCGAGGAGACCATTGTATTGAAAATCAAAGAGAGAGAAGAATAAGTCATCTAGCTACTAGCTATGGACCCATAGGTCTGTGGTAAACTACTCACACATCATCGGAAGGGCAGCAAGGTTGATGTAGAAGCCCTCCGTAGTCGAATCCCCCTCCGACAAAGTACCGGAAAAGGCCTCTAGATGAGATCTCACGATGATAGAAACTTGTGGTGGCGAAAAAGTATTTTGGGTGTGCCCTCTGATCTATGGGGAATATTTTGGTATTTATATAAGAAGAATTAGGGTTAGAGGAGCCATGAGGGGCCCACGAGCTTGGGGGCGCCCCTAGGGCACGCCCTACGAGCTTGTTGCTGCATTGTGGCCCTTCTGGCCTCCTCCCAGAGCTTTTAGGGTGTCTTGTGGTCCAAGAAAAATCGTCAAAAAGTTTTGTTCCGTTTGTTATTGATTTTCTGTAAAGGCAAAAACAAGGAAAAAACTGCAACTGGCACTTGGCACTAGGTTAATAGGTTAGTCCCAGAAAATGATATAAAATAGCATAATAATGCATATAAAATATCCAAGATTTATAATATAATAGCATGGAACAATCAAAAATTATAGATATTACAAACATGGGCCATACATAACTCTATGACTCAAAGTATTTATTTAAAAGGCTTTGAGGAGAGAGCGGACGTTTGGCTCCCGGGATCCATGGAGGCCTTTTTTGAAATAAATCAAAATTAAAACATTTCAGTTTAAAAAAATCTGGTTTTTTTGCAAGTAAACAAGTATGTTATGTCTATGTGTGTAAAATTTCAGAATGAAAAACGTTGAAATGTGACATGTACAAAAAAGACAAATTCATGGTCTGGGAGGATGAATAGTATCATGTGTTAAAAAGCCCCAAATTTGTCTTTTTTGCCCAACCCTCATTCCAACTTATTTTGCCCTGAAAATTTACACACATGTGTGTTATGCCTTCATGTATATGTGTGTTTTTTTCCAGAATTTTTTGAAATGTAGAAAATATGAAATTCGACAAAATTCAAAATTTTCAAAACCAAGCTTCATGGAGCTTGGCCTCCAAAGACAATATCCGCTCTGAGGAGCCATACATATTACAAACATGGATCTCATGACCCAACATACAAAGTCATACAAGCAACAAGTAGAAGCATAAACCTGTCTGAGTATAGACAACTAAAAAGAAAGAAAACTAGAAAGTATGTCTATCTGCAAGACCCTCCATAGGGACTATACCTCTGTCTGGGATTCTCAAGCTAAGCGCTCAACATCGAACTCATCGTAGAAACCAAAAGTGAGACTGAAGCCTTCTCTGCAAAAACATAAATTAAGCAAACATGAGTACAAATATACTCAACAAGACTTACATCAGAACTATCTACTTAAATATCAGTATCAACAAAGGGGTTGTGAGTTTTAACTACAGCAAGCCAGCTTTGACGCAGTGGCTATCATGTACTACGACTATCAGTATTTTCTTTGAGGTAAGAGAGCGCACACGAGTCCACGAATTTACCATACAAATATACCACTATGGATCCACTCCCGTCTCCGCTACGGGGTAATTCAATGATTACTTATGCCGGTCTTACTTGGATATTTTTGGGGTGTCTCCTGTCTTTCTCGTCAATTCAGAATTTTGTTGATAAATCAATGATGTATCTTTAATTCTTGAGGTATTAGTGGAACTCAGATAATCAAATGCTTAATCCCGCCAGATTTTAATAATGGTTTTCATGTTTTGTTCTTAACGTGCTAATCGAATGCTGATAATTATATCATTCAAGTAGGACCTTAAATTTTGAATCGATATCACTGGTTGCAAAATTGTTTTTTTAGTTGTATGATTGCAAATATCTGAGTGGTAAAGAATGTTGTGAAATTTCTGCCGACCTTCATAGGTGAATATTAATTACTACCATTTATTAAAGTTTTCATAGGTGTGAAAGTCCAAATATTATGAAGTTAATCACAACTGTAATCACAAGTGCTAATTCTAGTGTAAACTAGAGGATACCCCGCGCGTTGTGATGGGAAATTGAGCAATAATTTAAGTATATATATGTAAAGAAATGAAAAGAAGGCAATGAGCATGAATATTAAGTGACAAATTGCAGCACATAAAGATAAGTATAACATGCATTTTCTCATGTAAAATGTCACCAAACTGCCAAAAAATCATCTAACTATTTTGAAGGGATTACATTGTGATTTACATTAGTAACAAAGTTGCTTTTAAAATGACTATAGAGTACCTAATGGGGAGTGCGGATTTTTGGAGGCCGAGCTCTAGTGAGCTCGGTATTTTGAAAAAATCAAAAAGCGTATTTAAAAGTTCCAAAAAAATCTGAAAAACATATCATGAAAACTTATATGTATTCCGCAAGAACGTGTTAAATTTCGTCGAAAAATGTTGTGATTTCTAGGCTGTACAAAAATAACAAATTTCTGGCCCAATAACAAAAATAAAAGGCCCATTAAAAAATGTGCATTTGTCTTTTTCCTGTAGGCCACATGTAAACGCATAATACTGTGAAATTTTGCATATACATAGTATACATATGCCTGTGTGTTCAAAAAATAAATTTGGAATTTTTCGTGCTCCAGGAAAATAAAAAATGAAAACGAGCTCACTGGAGCTCGGCCTCCGATGGCATTTTCCGACCTAATGGGCAGCTATTTATATCTTATGACCCAAAAATGTGTGAAATCAGCCATATCTCTAAAATCATAGCTGCAAAAAAGAGTTTTACATGCGTCACCACATCTATGTAGGTTGAGCAGGAAAAAGGCTACAGGAAAAAAGCACAAACAAAAATGGAATTTCATAAGAACTCAAATAGATATTAGTTAGTGTATGTAGAGAGAGAACTTGACATCTTTTCTTTAACCGCTACATACAGTAGGTCATTTGCATGATAACATAGCAAGATTAGACAATCATAAACAGAAGTAGAAATAAACATCGGCAAACTTCTAACATGGGCTTTGGTCCCCACTGCATTGCGTCTAGTCAGGTGCTTCTATACATATAACTCGGAAGTAATGAAATGCAAGCCAGATGTTAGTTTGTATTCAGATTGGGGGTTAAGCTTGAATCAGCAGACAAAAGAATTGTGTACCAAATCGTGCTAGATCATTCCTAACCAGGGGCAGCCATCTGGAGTCACTAGCGGTAGAACAAGGGCCCTCGCTGCCCCTGCTAGCCCTTTGCCATCAGATCGCCATGGCCATGGTGTTGCATCCGTTTCCTACAATTTAGGAAGAAAAGTGGATAAAAGGATATGGGCTTTATGCCCAGTTCTTTTGGTCGATTCTTCCAGAATTTTGAGAATCAGGCCTCACCCCAGCTTCTCCCAAAATCTTGAACCCATATTTTTTTTCTATTCTCAAGATTCTAGAGAATCGGCCAAAAGAACTATGCCTTAAGCAGTACTGGGATTATTTTGGCATGTTTCTAGTTGGCCTTTACCCTAGCCCAGAATAGGATAAAGCTCTTCATTAGACAGGAACAAAACACACATGATTTTCTCTCTCAAAAATACACCAACTCATAAATATAATACTAATCTCAATAATTTTCGTCCTAATCAATTGAAAGTAAACACCAGAATTACTTCAAAATTTGACTAGAGAGAAGGAGAACACTGGTCCATGCGCCATACAGGTTAGAAACACTTGTTCCCCTACGCCTGATTTCTAGGAGGCTAGCATGGGGGACAACCGCCTCACACACTAAAATTCAGAAGCACATGTGAATGGCTGCGATTACGTGCACCGAGTAGCTAGTCTCCCATAAAGTCACACTCCCCATCGCTCGCCCACGCTCGACTTTGGGTCGGCCCATGAGAGGGCGGGGTCCCCTGTTTTCTTGTTTCCTTTTTGTTTTTTATTTATTAAAATATGTTTAAGATTTCAAATAAAATCGACTTTCAAAATCTTTTCGAACTGAAAATATGTTCTCAAATTCAAACAAGTTTTCGAGTTCAAAAAAATTTCTACAAAATTTAAAATTTTCTCAAATTCAAACAAAGATTGATTTTAGAAAATGTTATTGAATTCCAACAATGTTACCAAATTCTAAAAATGGTTGCTAATTCAAAAATACTCATATATTTCGAAAACTGGTTCACAAATTCAAAAAAATGTCTGCAGTTTTAAAAAATGTTCATAGTTTCCTAATATGTTCATGAATTGAAAATATGTTCATGGATTAAATAAAATGTTCATGACTTCAAAAAGGGTCATGAATTTATAAAAATGTTCACGATTACAAATTGAATTGGATGGGCAATTATTTTATTTGATGAAAAAAATTTGAATTCGATGAACAATTATTTTTATGATTTTTAAGGAAATTTGCAAAATAACAAATAAAAGAACAAAACAAAAACACTGAAGATAAAAGATAAAAGGAAAAGTGAAGACAAACGAAAAAGAAGATAAAAAATCAACATGAAAAAAAGGAAAAAAAAAAAAGAAAGTGTGAAAAGACAAAGAAAAATGAAAATAGGAAAAAATCGAGAGAGAGATGAAAAATAATCTAGAACCTTCCTAAAATCATGTGTAATCTGCACTACTTGGGCTGGCCCAAATCACGTAGCGAGCTGGCGCATTTGGTCGACAACTGTCGGCCTACGCGGGGAATAGGATTCTCGTATAACCATTGGCTACAAATGCGTTTTTTCCACGCAATTGTGTTCTTCTTGTATTGGAAGAAATCAACAAATAGCTAGAAGCCAGATAGGAAAAGATTGGAACTCATATACTAATTGTGGTTAGTACCTAACCCGTCTTCGTAGATTCGTAGCATTCATAATTTGGCAAGATGACTATGCTCTCGTGGTCGTTCTGCTGGGTAGGTCCTCTTGTGTGCCCATTGATGCACGAAAATCCAACCAGATGACCACATAGCGTAGTTTCGTTGTCAAAGACATGGTCTTCTCAAAGCCAGGACCTATTGATAATCGTCGGATGCCTGCCACGGATATGAGGTATTTATCCTTCCAATAGTTTGGGCTTTATCGTGTGGAGTAGAAAATTTGCAACATTGCTTACAGTTGTCGGTGACAAGCAAGACCCATCATGTTTTTCATGTTTCGCAACTGAAGTGCTACATTTCTCCACAATATCGTGATGCTTAGGAGAAATGTAGCACTTCTCCACACGGAATTTTGGAGAACCCGTTTTTTTCTTTTTAGCAGATGAACGAACAAAAATTTAGTTTCATCTCGGATAAAAAAACAATCAACGGTGAACGGACGAAAAAAATAGAGAAACGCACATTGCTTTTGTAAGTAAGTATTGATTTTAGAGGAGGAGAGACTTGCAAAGGTTATTTTTGCACCGTTTTACTCCCTCCTTCGGAAGCACATGGTACATAATTTATTTATTTTTATTATCTGTGACCAACATTTTCTGAACAATAGTGATCATGTCACACAAAATTGAAATGTTGACTCAAACCAATACCTCCTGAGCCCACTCGCAAGCCTTATAATTCTTTCGCCTAGTATATAACCACGGAAGCTCCTATTACCCCACCCACGCACAATGGAAAGCAAGATAACACATTGAAAATGTCGAATAGAGGACGATCCCCTCGTAGGACTTTATCTTTGTCATTTATATGCACTAGCAAATGTGCCCGTGCGTTGCAACGGGAGAAAAAAAATCCTCGCACGTTGCTTGAGATCCATCTGTGTTGCCACTTCTCCTCTTCATCACCATCGCAGATGGTGGTCTTGTTATCCACCAATTAGCAATGCACGCTCTCAATTCCAAGGTGATGAGTTTGATAAACACAGTCTAGCACGCCACTTTCACAAGACCTCCCTACACTGACTTGTAATTTTGTAGACAATGCTCGTGCTTTGCTGTGAAATAAATGTTGGTCACTATGAACCACCATTGGCTCGGTCAGGGTACCATTATATGGAGCGTTGGTTATGTTGGATATGATGAGGAGCATTGCACACTTATCCTTATCCTTCGGCTAATATTATAGGGAAAGTGAGGATTTCTTATCAGAAACACCGGGCGATGAGTTCGATTGGTGGTGCATTGGTGACGGGTGCCAATGGATCATGCAGTGACGGCTTCTTCCTAGCGATGCCCAATAGTGGAGTGCGTCGGTGATGGGCACTGGCTGGTCGATCAAATGTCTCTCCTTGTTCATCCCCCTCCAACCATGAGCGCACTATGTTGATGTAGATGACGCGGGACATAATTAGTGAAACACCACCAACGGAATATGAAACTCACCTACCTGAGATCATGTGTTGCAACGGGAGAAAAAATGTAGTGAGCACTGTAAAACATATTGCACTTCATGCAAAATTTTGTATTACTAAGATTTATGGGGAAATAAATGAAATGTTTTAGCAGTCATATCAATATTAGATCTAGAAGGATGGTCTTAATTTTTTAATGAGTAACGAAAATAGGTCCAAAAATATAACAACTCTTCAACTATAACAACAATATATTTTCCGATGTCAACGACATTTTTCAGGGAAATTAGTGAATTTGTCTCCTAGAAAATGGATCCATGTTATTTATGCTACAACAAACTCATAGTTGATGGTTGTATTGTATCACCACTGATTTCCATGGGCGTTGGATTAATATTCATCCTCTCTCTCTCTCTCTCTCTCAGCAAGATACTCATAGTTATTTTTTACCATTGTCACCTCACGAAAGGGTTGATTAGTTACACCTTACACGAAATCACCTGAAACAATGTACATGTGATGTATTATTTGGCACCTAATCCGCCAAATTTGTTCGCTCTATTAATTCCTTTTCTTTCCTTCCCAAGGCACAACCAACTTTATTCTCTCTATTAATTTCTTTCCTTCTTAAGGGCACATCGAATTTTATTTTATTCTTTCTTTAAATTCCTTTCCTTCCCTAGTTTTATTCCTTCTTTTCAATCCTTTCCTTTCTCCTTATACGTATTTTGATTCCCGGTCTAGCATATTGAGTTGATTGTTACCTAATAACTTGAAGACGTATATAAATTGATGAGGTTGGACGTAAAAGGGCGATGTGGTACTATTCAATAGACAAACTTACGGTACAAAATCAGCACAAGATGATCTAGATCAGTTGGCGGGTGGTGGGGGTCCTTTATTACAGGTTGCGAGTTCAATTCCTTATACCAGCCAATATTTTTGCCTCCCCATCTTGGACTGCTATTGGGCTGCCTGACACGACCTAGATGGGCCGGCCACAGGCGTGGCGTTAAAATCGACAAAAAATCATGTGAGGCCAATGACGAAGGGACGGAAAATTAGTACCACCTCGGATATTAAAAAAATTTAGAAAAAATAATATGGGGTGAACGGATGAAAAAATTGGAGAAACGCACTTTGCTTTATTAGTAGGTATAGATATAGATATAGATTGGGGATTCGCGTTGTCCCAGTATTCCCGCTACATGTGCCCCCTAATTGTTTGGATCCCCATGTATCCAGGCTGAACGATGCAACATAGGGTACATACCCCTCATGCGCTAGCATCTCTCTCTCCCCCTCCCCCTTTCCCTCCTCTTTCTCTCCCTCCCCCTTCGCCTCCCTCTCTCTCTCTCTCGCGTCCATTATTCCCATCGCCAACCACCCCTCATCTCCCTTTTCCTATCGCCCACCTCATCTTCTCATGGCGTCGGCAAAGCAAACCTCAACTTCAAGATGGAACCGGTGGCTGGGGAGGGGCCCAACTCCGTCGATCCTGGAGGGTGAAGAACAGAAGTCTGGCACTAACGTGGCCATATCCGGAGGAGAGCATGAGGACGAAGTTGCACATGGAAAGCATCATCATGGAGGGGGGAAGACTGATCAAACGATTGAGATGATTTGTTTCTTTAGATGCACCAGAACTCATAAGTATAATACTAATCTCGGTGTCCACCGCGGCCCACATGTCGGCCGACCAACCATCATACGCAGTCGCATTCAACGCGTCCACCTATTGCGGGCCCACGCGTCAGTGACTGAAAGCTACGGGAGACCATCCTTTTTCAATCCACGCGTGCGGGGGGCAGCCTCATCCACTTCCACTTCCCGTCCACATCTACCCTTCCCCCCCCCCCCCCGGTGTGTGCTCCCTCGCCGACGACAATCAGACCCTGGCCATGGGTTTCTTCACCGGCTCCGGCAAGGGCAAGGGAAAGTTCACCCCCAACGCATCCTCCTCGCGCGCGCTTCCTCCTTCGCCACCATCGACGCCTGCCCGCCCTGTGCGGCAGCGCCTGCACATTCTGATGCACCAGACACGCTAGCACTGGCTGTATAGGCAGCCGCTGCCGTACTCGGACGTCAGGCGGTCGCACGACTGGCATCTGGATCCGCAGCGGATCCTAGTGTCGGATGTGCCGCGGATGTAGCGGGCGCACGCCGAGGAGGTGCGCAGGCGGCGGGAGCTCCTCCCGCCGGAGCAACGTCGGATGCCGATGTACGGGCCGGACTCTCCCAACTGGGAGGTGTGGTTTTCCCTCGAGCATGAGGAGCAACGCCGCCTCGGTGTCCAGGAGC
This sequence comes from Triticum urartu, assembly GCF_003073215.2. Taxonomy (NCBI): domain Eukaryota; kingdom Viridiplantae; phylum Streptophyta; class Magnoliopsida; order Poales; family Poaceae; genus Triticum; species Triticum urartu. The sequence continues at coordinate 84,527,356 of NC_053023.1, forward strand.
ACCACACCAACCCTCCGACGTCCCCGTCGTCAAGCTGGAGGAGGAGGAGGCTACGTACCAGGTGGCGCTGGCAGCGGCCATGCAAACCCCCATCGAGGAGGAGCGGCACAAGGCGGAGGCAGAGGAGGCAGACTACCAGGCGAGGCTAGCGGAGGCCGTCGCCCTCTCTACGGCCGGCGACTGTGTAGTGTCGCTGTCGCCGCCGAGGCTCACCCCCACCCCCCCCCTCTCGCCCGCCGCCGTTGACAAAGCACACCGAGCGCTGCGTTTGGACTAGCAAGGTGCACGAGTGGGTCCGCGCTCCCCCTAGGCGCAACGCCGGCGCAGGAGGCAACACACACTGACAGAGGAGCGCGCCGACGGCGAGCGACTTATGCAGAGGGAGCGTGAGGAGGAAGAGCGCTGCCAGAAGGAGGAGGAGGAGCGTCATGCCCGCGCCGGAGCAGCCCAGCAGGCAGTGCAGCCGGTGCAGCAGGGCGACGTGGCTCGGGCCTGGGAGGTGGCACTCCCGTGGGCTGCCTGGCGCCGCAGCTGGTCGACCTCACCGGCGTTGCTTCGGGCGTCTTCATCGCCTAGGGCACCGTGCGCGGCGGCGTAGACTTTTTTTATTTCATGTTTAATGTAGATGTGGACTTTGGCCAGCAGCTAACCGGTTTTAAATGCTTTATTTATGTTTAAATTTGAACGTGATTGCTCTTTTTCTTAAGTCGGTGTTTAAAAAAATATGGATTGGATCAGCGTTCGGTGCAGGCGCCAACCCAAATGGAAAAACGAACTCTGATGTCCGATCCAAACTGACAAAAGGCGGACAAAGCACACGTCCGTTTGGGTCACACGTTCGAGTTCCTCTCAGGACTTCATCTCGCCGGAGACCTTGCCGGAGGAATGCAGTCAGTTAGGGCTTCTTTTCTGTCTTGAGTGCATAAGAACGCCCTAGCCAGAGGCAAACGGTCTCGAAGGTTTAACTAGCCGAATCAGCAGTGACCAAGAAAGAAAAGAAGCAAAACAGCTGCCTGCACAATACTAACAAACGCAGGGAACACACACTGAAATGCACTCAACAACTACTCAAACCAGACTGCATCTCTCTTCCTTCCATTCTCAGCACTGCCACAGTGCAGTTCCGCGTAATTTACATAGGGGGGATGGGATGGGGATAGGTTACAACACTTGATGTGTACCCAAAAAACAGCATCCTAGTTGCTGCACAAGAAGCGTAAAACCTACCTAGATGACACACAGATAACTACTCTCAGGTTGCATTTATACAAAAAGTGGTTACTCTGAAACTAAACGCTGCCGCCACAATGCAGTTCTAATCTTCTGCAAAGCTAGACCCCATCCAGAGCATCATCTGTCTCTGCATACTGAACATCCATGTCGCCCAAAACATCGTCCGTCTGCGGTCGAGACCGAAACTGTGCGCATACCACTACCATGGTGCGGTTGCTAACCGCCGCAGCATCTCATCCGTCCTCTTCGCACTGGACTCCATCTCCTCCATTTCCACGTCCATCTTTTTCAGAGTGTCCTTCACACTTGACATCATGGACTCGAGCTCCTTCATTTTTGCTCCGGCACGTGCCCGCTCCAGTTTCATCTCTTTGTACCCTTCATGCTCAGCAGGGTCTCTAGGTAGAGCAGAAAGGCTGAGGAGATCATCGATGCGTTTGAGCAAGAACTTGACATTCATGCCCAGGAGCTCAAAGGCCTCCAAGGTCTTCTTCCAGATCACAAAGTCCTCATGGGAAGAAGCATGCGCTTTGCATGCTCTGATACCCTCCGCGATGTTGATAGTCTCCATGATCACTCCCACGGCGAGTGTGAGGTTTATCTGCTTAAGCAGATCCTTGTGAAGGAATGACTCCTGGGCACAGCACAGCTCATAGTACGTCTTGCGTAGGTGGTCAGGAAACTTGCAGTCGATGACCAGACCATCTACGATGATGTTGAAGTTGCTGAAACTTTTCACATCATCGAAACCGATGGCTGTATCTGAAAATCTGATGCCGTCTGTTATTGAGTCACTGGCTGGGTTACTGCCATCGCTCCGAAACTTTGGATTCTCCTTAGATTTGACATCAATGGATCTTTCTTCTTCTGTGTTGCAGAACCAAAACATCATTCAGAAGATTCAATGGTTAGCTTATCCATGTACAATAAAACTCACAAGTGTAAAATCAACACAATGAACTTTGACTCACTCAATATCTTCTCTTTGCCTGCTTCCAAACACAGGAGACCAAGTGCTCCATCAGTTATAGTGAAGTTGTTCGCTCTCAATATATAGACCTGAATGGAAAGCGTACAAAAGACAAGAGAAACTTTAAATATTGAATAAGTGCGGACAGAACACGCACAAAATAATTCAAGAAATGTATATCCTGCAAACATTAATGAATGTAGTGCCTGCCAATCAATAGTGTAAAAGAATGATCAAGCAATTGAAAATGTATTGGGAAAGACTTGCCTTAAACTTTGCTGAACTGACAAGTTGAAAGACTACAACATCTCCGACCTTAATATCATGATTAAGCGCAAAACCTCTCCAACCACCACTAAGTCCTTGCTTGGCACCTAGATATTTTGCATCATAATTATGCCCATCCTCATCTTCAAGCACAATAGTAACGTCCTTCTTTGGGAGATGCTTGTTGCAGAAGCCAGACGGTAGACCCTGGGGGAGGAACGTAAAATTCAAATGCAGAGGAAGCAAAAACAAAGAAAAGGAGATGTTTTCATTAATCCCATCCCATGTACACTAAGTGACACTCAGGAAGCGTCCACACATATACTAAGCTTCTGAGACTGCTCTACCTGAAACTAAATTTCAAAAATCATAAGGTGCTCTAAATTGTACAGCTTCCACTTTTGCAGAGAGCTTTTTTGCCCAGAAATTTGATTACCTTCTGATATAAAAGAAAAGGTAATCTGTATTTTTGTTTAGCAGGCATTTCCTCCCATTCAATATTTGGCGTCTTGGGTCCACATGTTGTTCATAAGAAATGATCACCTAATTCTTAAGCTTTGAACAAACATGTAAATAGCTAATCAATAGACTTACCAGCCAGAAACCCTGAACAACATGTGAATGTAGCATATGCTTGACAAAGCTAGGATGTTCGGCTGGTAACTTTACCAGTACCTCCTCAGCTCTCTCCATAGCAGACCCAAAGTTACCCTGAACTCTGTAGTTTGTTCAAAGATTGAATTGAGTAAGTATGCTTTTTGAGAACTGTTAATGCATCTTACTCTCGAGAAAACAAGAAAAGTTTGAAGTACCTTGCACATGTCTTTTTGCAATTAACAGCAGCTACCTGTCAAGTCACGCTTATTCATAGTGAGTACATGGTTTCAGTTTTGAACTAAATAGAAAGTGAAGAAACTGGAGGTTAAAAGACAACAGTTATATAGACTCTATAAGGCAACGCATATGAACATAGCAGAGTCCATAAATGTTTAGAAACACATTCACCATTGTGTCCAGAAATTCAGCCCATTAAGATTTTTTGAGCCAGTCATCTGAATCCTGAAGTGTGAAAAATACATATTGATCCACTTAAACCAAATTATGACATCATTTTTTTAAAATGAAGGTATGTAACATATGTATGTTCACAAAAAGAAGGTATGTAACATATGAAAACGTGATTCTTTCAGGTTTTGAACAACAAGAGTGTCTTAAATGCGGTAACGTGGAATCATTCCATGGGCCTCACCATCGGCACAAGATCTTCTTCTATGTCGCTCTTGCTGCTGTTACTGCAGCCGCTCTCAACCAAGGCAAGCCTTGGTGTTGACAATTTCAACTTCTGCTCCATGTTGCTCTGGGCCTTGACAAGCCTCCCTCTCTTCTTCTGAAACCCAACCAGCCAAAATCTTTGAACCATTTTATGCAATTGTTGAAGATAAGAAAATTACTGAATTTTTGGGTTTCAAAATCTTTGAAGCATTATGAACTCATAAATGAAAAATTGGAAGAACTGTTTACTAACTGTAATTTTCCACGATAACGACCAAATAGCATGCGCAATGACAAGAATGGAACTACTGAATTATCTTACTTTAGCGGTGTCAGTACCCTGAGCATTGTGTGTTTGAGAAACATCAAGCAGCTTTTCTTGTTCACTGTCCAACCTCCGTGGCTGCACAATCTGACATGACGAATAAACCAACTCTTAGAAAAGTTAGATCAGTAAGCTGAACACTCGTAATTCAGTGAAATTGTGAGATGAAAGGGAAAACAAACGAGGAGCTAGAGCCACAAATGCACATGTAATCATGTGGAATGTATGTACACAAAATTTACTCCCTAATTAATACAAGAGGGCTAAAGCAACAACCAATGGTTCACTTACTCTCAAAGGAACATATTCATCCTCGTCATCTGTGTCACCGAAATTAATAACAACAGGCTGTTGATCAACAACAACAGCAGCAAGCTTATCATCCTGCTATCATTAAATATAATCATGTCATGAAAAAAAATTGAAGTTTCAACAAAAGGCCAAAAAGAAACAGATAATCTCATAACATAGAATGCATATACGGTCATGAGAATTGGTTGCATTAGTATCCACCATGATAATGAAACATGAAAAATAACATAACAAATTAGTCCATACTTCAATTTACTTTACCAGAGACAGACTCCGGCAGTCATCCAAGGAAACCTCATAATGTTGGAAGTATTAGTTGCTACAGTGCTAGTGAGACAGTGAAGATTTGAAGGGGGGAAAACCTTAAACAGACGGTTTCAGACTCCATTATAGTTTTATTATTACTTTTTTGACCAAGTCCATTATAGTTTATCAGAGGCAGCCCCACATAGTAAGTCTGATCAAGATTCAGAAAATAAAGACTACTGCAGACCTGCAGTGGCCCACAATCCGAGTCGATCTCAAGCTGAAGGACCTCACCATTGTGGCCGTCGGCACAACATCAGCATCCTTGTCGCTCTCGCTGTCAAGCAAGGCGAGCCTTTGATGCACCAGTGCCATCTTCTGCTCCATGACCATCTTATCTCGCTGGCTCTTGTTGACAGACGGGGAACCTCCTCCTCCTGCTGGCCTCCCTCTCTTCCTCTGAAAAGCAGCCGCCCAAAGCAGAGACTTAAGTTCAACATACAATCAACAATCAATCATTTTGCATTACCAATCCCATCTAGCAGTAGGCCGTAGAGAAACAAAAACTGTTCTGGCTGGACGGTCGAAAGATTTATTTTCTCAAGAAACACTTTCTTTTTAATGTTCCAAGAAGCACTTTCTCCAAAGCTATCACAGGATGACGAAATAAAACAAAAGGAGCCCTCCAGAATCCAGATGTCACGTGATTGCAGTGTAAAACGCTCCATTAATCGAAGATTCAAGAGAACGCTGAGAAATCAAGAAACCCTCGACCACGAACTAAGTATAAATCACAGCCGCACGAATCGAAGGAAGTGGAGGGGGTGAACTTGCCTTGAGGGATTGATCGATCGCCATCGCCTCCGCCTCCGCCTCCGCGCTCGTGGAATCCTGGTGGAGGGGTGCTTCAGGCAAAAATGGCGGAGAGGAGAGGACTGACGAGTTGCACAGACGGCACAGAGGAGAGGGGAGGGGAGGAGGGGGTGAAAGGAGGGGGGAAGGAATAGTGCTGGACTGGGGTAAATAAAAAATGTAGAAAAATGGTAAAAGCAGAAACAGATGACCGTTCGGCTACAGTGATTGATGGACGCCGCGTATGTCCGTTGATTAATTTTTACCGGCGCGCAGTTTGAAAAGTGTCCTGTACACATTTGGAAACCGTATTTACCATTTTCCATGTTTAAAAAATTTGCATTTACCATTCCACTCAACTTCTCCAACGCATTAACGGAATGAACCTCGAAACTTCTCAAACGGAATGCAAAACAGCCCGTGGAAAAAGCTCACCACTCGTCTCAAGACAGGTTCTTAAAGAAAATCTATTTGAAAGTAAAAAAGAAATGTAGGGCCACGACGTACACGAACATATTTTGATTGGGCGATAATACTACATCCACGGAGCGACAACGGACTTTTACGGGCTCCCTTCACACTCTCGCATTTATCCTGGATTTATTTCAAGAATTCCGGCAATACGTTTTCAGTGGAAGGAGACGTTTCCGTCGACTACGAGGCGCCTGCGGTGACTTCGTAAAATCTCAAGATGATATGCCGGCTCAGTCTTTCAGAGGTGCTCATAGGGGTAGGGTGTGCGTGTGTGCGTTCATAGGGGTGAGTGTATACGCGTTTATATGAGCGCTTGCGTCTATACTGTGTTAAAAAAATTAACTCTTTCCCCTTATTTTCATGGGAGTCGGCCCTCCACCCTCCATAATCCAATCAACCAGTAAACTCTATAAAACTTAGCCCGTGAACCTAGCATTGCTCTTTGATTGGGTTTCACCTCAATCATATGCAGAATTTACTAAAAACAGCCGCCCGCTTTTGCTGTGCCATTTGGTATGCAACATTTATTTGATGTTTGTTTATTTTCTAGGGTTTTTCCTTTCATCTGTATTTTTTAGTAATAAGGTCGTCGTCATTTTTGTCCGTGAGTCTTTTGCCTTTCTGCTTCTAGTGTTTTATTTTTTAATGATTGTGCTGGCAGGTTCGCTAGAGCCTTTACACAAAGATGAACCGGTGTCCATCACCTGCGGCCTTGTAGGATGTCTTGGCGCTATGTGTGATGCACTCGAGGGGAGAAGGAACACACCTACCCGGAGGATTAATGGACAATCACTTGTGTGTATTCTTTGTATCATTACCATTGGTCCAATGCAACGAGGTCCATGGATTTGAATTACTGAAAAAGACTTTTGCCCTGCGTTATAGATAAGGCAATGACCAACATATGATTCGATACAAATACACGCCACCACAACATACATGCACATCCAAGACATGATACATAGGAGCTGATACAACTCCAAGCAAACATCAGGTCGACAATAAGCATCACTATGAAGATACCGTGGTTCTCAATTGTGAACAAGCCACCGCGAAGAGATAATGCCGAGCATCGACGAGACATGAGATCTAAGGCGATGCGTTCAAGAAGGGTATGACACCGGGCGCCATCACCGCCTGATCCAAATGATCAAGATCTTCATCTGGAGCAACTCGAAGAACAGAGAGACGCCGCGACGGAGCCTTCAAGAAACATATGACACCTACGAACACCGCCAGCGTCGGTCTGGCAGAGGCCAGACAGGGGATACCCCCGGCAAACCCGCTCTGCCTTCGATCAAGGTGTGGTCAACCACAAGATGAACCACACCAACGCCATGAAACAGTCGAAACCCAACCTCCACGTCGTCTACACGGCCATGGAAGTCAGACAGCCCCTGAGCCACAAGCTTCGCCCACGAGCATAGTGGTTCCCGCCACCAAGGCCGCCGCCCTACGACCAGACACCACCGAGAGCTCCCAAAGTGTGGGCTTCAAGCCTACCGGCAGACCTCGACCATGGCGAAGCCGCCAGCGACCAGCTTGCCTCGAACAACGCCAGGTCCGGAGTCAAGAAGCACCAGGTTAGGGAAAGGGGGAGGAGGAGGAGCAGAACACATCCATTCCTAGCGCACCTGTAACGCCTTGAGACCGTTGCGCCAGGTGTCTTCTAGTTATGCGCGTTGTTGCCATGTCTTTCACTTGCGTGTTGCATCTTGCCATGTCATCATGTGCATTGCATCATCATGTTTTCAAAACTTGCATTCGTCTGGGTTCCCCCAGTTCCTTCTGTTGTCCGTTCTGAGCCCAGACATACTTGCACGCGCCCGCGACACATCCGAAATATTATTTTATAAGTGGCAGGAAAATAACCTCGGAATGGGTTGAAAGTTGGCATGCGGTGTTGTTATGTTGTCAGTAGGCTGCTGTCAATTTTCGTCGCATTCGGAGCTCGTTTGATAGCCCAACCGTTAAACATATGGCCGCAATATAGTCGGTCAAACGTCGGACGTTTTCGGTCTCCGAAAATAATCGCCGGGCCGCTCTGCTTCCCTCTCTTCACAGCCCACGGCCTCTCCACAGCCCACCTAGCCCACCTATTTATCTCCTCCGCTTCGGACCGTCGGATCGAGATCCGATGCCCGAATGCGGATGAAAACCCCTGCTAACCCTAATCCTAACCCTCCTTTCCTTATATAAACCCCCTCCCTTCCCAATTTTGGGCAGTCTAGACCAACCCACCTACCTCTAGCCTTCCCCCTCCTCAGATTCCGCGCCCAGCTGCTCCCCGCCGCCACTTGTCGCCGCCAGGCAGGCAAGCCGCCGCCCGCGGCCAATCCGGGCACGCCACCTGTCCCGCGCGCCTCCACTCCGCCGCCAGCCCACTCGGGCCCGCAACAGGCCCGCCCGAGCCCATCGGGGCCCGAGGCAGCCCACCCCGCCGCCAGGGAGATCCCGCTTCAACCCCGTCGGACCCCGCCGCCCATCGCGCCGGCCGATCGCCGCCGACGCGCTCCAGCGCCTCCGCCACCGCGCCGCGCGCCGTCCAGTCACCGCCACTGCCCAGATCGGGTGCCGGGTGGCTGGGATCCGTTCGTCCCGCGGCCTCCTCCCTGCCTCCTCGCCGGAACCGCCTCGTTGACCTCGCGGAGCCCGCCACCTTCGCCGCTCGTCTCCCTGACCGTCCTCGTCGCCAGATCCGGTGCCCTCGCGACGCCCCGAGGCCGGATCCGCCGCCCCGCACCCGTTCCCGACCTCCGTTGCCCTTCCCCGTGCTCGCCGCCGGCCGTCGTCGACGCCCTTGCCTTCCCTCGGGCTGAGGGAGAGGACGAGCGCACCGCTGGGCTGCCTCCCTCGCACGCGCGTGGGCCGGCCTCGCCCCGGCCCAGCAGCGCCCCGCCAGTCTCTCCACCGAACCGGCCTGTTAGGCCCAGTGGTGAGAACACCCCAGCCCAGCGCCTAGAAGATTAGGCACAGTGCTTGTTTTTTCCCTCTGGTCGATTTTAGGATTTATCCAGTAAAAATAGATTTACAGAAAAGCCCCTAGTGTTCATGCATTTAATAACTCCACAACCGTGCATCGGAATTAAACAAACTTAATATGAAAAATGCTTAGAATTTTGTCTAGTTTTATAATATGCCACTTTCATCCATGTTTGAAATGTTTAAAATGTTGTTTGTTTAATTTTGCTCTTATGCCTTGCTAAAATGATTTATTTCATAACTAAATATCCGTAGCTCCAAATTTAATAAACTTTATATGTAAATGGGGTAGAAAAATGCATAGAATAACTTGGTTCACTTTATTTTGATGTTTAAAAACTTTAAAATATGCTTTAGGACAGAACAGTACCAAATCTAATATATGCTCATGAGGATTTTTCCGGACTTGTTGCTTGTTGTTCCGGCCTCATTTAAACTTGCCTAAATAGTTAGCATATGCCACCCCTTGCCATGTTTAATAACATTTAATTTTGTTGGGTACATAAACGAGAGGGAACTAAATAAGTCATGTGGTGTTTCGTCAATATGCAACTCGTTGCATATTGAGCTCCACTTAATTTGTAGTATTGTTTGTGCATTTTGCCATGCCATGCCTCATTAAACTGGACATGCATCATACTTGGTTGTGCTATCACAATATGGTGAAGTTGAAGTTTGTTCCATGTTGGAACATGGTTATGTTGTGATATCACAATATCTCTTATTTTATTAATGCATCTATATACTTGGTAAAGGGTGGAAGGTTCAGCCTTATGCCTGGTGTTTTGTTCCACTCTTGCTGCCCTAGTTTCCGTCATACCGGTGTTATGTTTCTTGATTTTGTGTTTCTTATGCGGTTGGGTGTTATGGGAACCCCTTAACAGTTCGCTTTGAATAAAACTCCTCCAGCAAGGCCCAACCTTGGTTTTACATTTGCCTAGCAACCTATACCTTTCCCTTGGGTCGGCCAACCCGAGGGTCATCTTTATTTCAACCCCCCCGGGCTAGTGCTCTCTAAGTGTTGGTCCGAACCGAGCTGCTTACGAGGCCACCTCGGGGAAACTTGAGGGCTGGTTTTACTCGTAGCTAGTCCCATCCGGTGTTGCCCTGAGAACGAGATACGTGCGACTCCTATCGGGGTTGTCGGCACATCGGGTGGCTTTGCTGGTCTTATTTTATCATTGTCGAAATGTCATGTAACCGGGATTCCGAGACTGGTCGGGTCTTTCCGAGAGAAGGAATATCCTTCGTTGACCGTGAGAGCTTGTGATGGGCTAAGTTGGGACACCCCTGCAGGGTTTAAACTTTTGAAAGCCGTGCCCACAGTTATGTGGCAGATGGGAATTTGTTAATATCCGGTTGTAGAGAACTTGACACTTGACTTAATTAAAATGCATCAACCGCGTGTGTAGCCGTGATGGTATCTTTTCGGCGAAGTCCGGGAAGTGAACACGGTCTTGTGTTATGCTTGAACGTAAGTAGTTTCAGGATCACTTCTTGATCACTTCTAGCTTCTCGACCGTTACGTTGCTTCTCTTCTCGCTCTTACTTGCGTATGTTAGCTGATACGTCTCCAACGTATCTATAATTTTTGATTGCTCCATGCTATATTATCTACTGTTTTGGACATTATTGGGCTTTATTATCCACTTTTATATTATTTTTGGGACTAACCTATTAACCGGAGGCCCAACCCAGAATTGTTGATTTTGCCTGTTTTAGGGTTTCGAAGAAAAAGAATATCAAACGGAGTCCAAGCGGAATGAAACCTTCGGGAACGTGATTTTCTCATCGAATACAACTCTGGAGACTTGGACCCTATGTCAAGCCACGTAATAGGAGGCCACAAGGTAGGGGGCACCTACCCCCCCAGGCGCGCCCTCCACCCTCGTGGGCCCCCTGTTGCTCCACCGACATACTTCTTCCTCCTATATATACCAACGTACCCCCAAACGATCAGATACGGAGCAAAAAACCTAATTCCACTGCCGCAACTTTCTGTATCCACGAGATCCCATCTTGGGGCCTGTTTCGGAGCTCCGCCGGAGGGGGCATCGATCATGGAGGGCTTCTACATCAACACCATAGCCCCTCCGATGAAGTGTGAGTAGTTTACCTCAGACCTACGGGTCCATAGTTAGTAGCTAGATGGCTTCTTCTCTCTTTTTGGATCTCAATACAATGTTCTCCCCCTCTCTTGTGGAGATCTATTCGATGTAATCTTCTTTTTGCGGTGTGTTTGTTAAGACCGATGAATTGTGGGTTTATGATCAAGTCTATGTATGAATAATATTTGAATCTTCTCTGAATTCTTTTATGTATGATTGGTTATCTTTGCAAGTCTCTTCGAATTATCAGTTTGGTTTGGCCTACTAGATTGATCTTTCTTGCAATGGGAGAAGTGCTTAGCTTTGGGTTCAATCTTGCGGTGTCCTTTCCCGGTGACAGTAAGGGCAGCAAGGCACGTATTGTATTGTTTCCATCGAGGATAACAAGATGGGGTTTTCTTCATATTGCATGAGTCTATCCCTCTACATCATTTCATCTTGCTTAAGGCGTTACTCTGTTTTTAACTTAATACTCTAGATGCATGTTGGATAGCGGTCGATGAGTGGAGTAATAGTAGTAGATGCAGGCAGGAGTCGGTCTACTTGTCTCGGACGTGATGCCTATATACATGATCATACCTAGATATTCTCATAACTATGCTCAATTCTGTCAATTGCTCAACAGTAATTTGTTCACCCACCGTAGAATACTTATGCTCTCGAGAGAAGCCACTAGTGAAACCTATGGCCCCCGGGTCTATCTTTATCATATCAATCTCCTACTACTTTGTTATTTACTTTGCTTTTATTTTACTTTGCATCTTTATCATAAAAATACCAAAAAAATTATCTTATCATATCTATCAGATCTCACTCTCGTAAGTGGCCCTATAGGGATTGACAACCCCTATTTGCGTTGGTTGCGAGGATTTATTTGTTTTGTGCAGGTGCGTGGGACTCGCGCGTAACCTCCTACTGGATTGATACCTTGGTACTCAAAAACTGAGGGAAATACTTACGCTACTTTGCTGCATCATCCCTTCCTCTTCGGGGAAAACCAACGCAGTGCTAAAAGAGGTAGCAAGAAGGATTTCTGGCGCCGTTGCCGGGGAGGTCTACGCAAAAGTCAACATACCAAGTACCCATCACATACCCTTATATCCCGCATTACATTATTGTAACACCCCGGATGTAACTTTCCCTATTTGTACTCCAACTCTTGCCGTTTCAGGCGTTAAGTTATTTTATTTCCTCGGGTTCGGGTTTTGTCTCCGTGTGTTGTTGTCTTTGTCATGCATCTCATATCATGTAATCATGTGCATTGCATTTGCATACGTGTTCGTCTCATGCATTCGAGCATTTTCCCCGTTGTCCGTTTTGCATTCCGGCGCTCCGTTCTCCTCCAGTGGTCATTTCTAGCTATCTTTCGTGTGTGGGGATTAAACATTTCCGGATTGGACCGAGACTTGCCAAGCGGCCTTGGTTTACTACTGTAGACCGCGTGTCAAGTTTCGTATCATTTGGACTTTGTTTGATACTCCAACGGTTAACCGAGGGACCGAAAAGGCCTCGTATGTGTTGCAGCCCAACACCCCTCCAATTTGGCCCAAAATCCACCAAACTCTGCTCCATGTCCTAGAGCGTTCGATCATGATCGCGTGGCCGAAAACCGCACCTCATTTGGACTCTCGTAGCTCCCTCTATGCCTATAAATAGGTCCTCGAAAATCCCGGATCCCCTCCTCCTCAAACCCTAGATCCAACCCACCGCGCTGCGCCGGACAAAACCAGCGCCGACGGACACGTCCGCCGCGCCCGTCCACCGCCACGTGGCGTGCTGCCATTCGCCGCCTCCGTCGCCCCACTTCGCCACCGCCGCCGGCCCGGGAGGCCCAGGAGGGGCCCCCGAGGCCCAGTCGCCTGGCTGCGGCCGCCCGGGGTGTCGCCTCCGCCCCGCCGCCCCGAGAGCCCGACCCCGCCGCCTTGCTCCTTCCCGCCGGCGAGCCGGAGCCCGCGCCGGCCACCGCCTCCTCGCCGGCCGAGCCCGCCGCCTCGCCCGGCCGCCGCCGCCGCGCCCGGCCGCAGCCTCCGCCGACGCCGCCGCCTCGCCCGGCCCGCGCCCCGCCGCCGCCGCCTCGCTCCGGCCACCGGCGCCCTCTCCGGCGAGCTCGATCCAGCCGCCTCGGGTTGCGTGCCCGAAACCCTAGATCCAGATCTGGGTAGTTTTTTTACTAAGTCCCGGATATTTTTAGTTCATATGCTCATGTTCGCGGCTCCGTAACTTTGCATCCGTAGCTCCGATTTGGGGCATATAGCATATCAAAATGTTCATCTCAGAGAGTACATCATTTCATTCCATTGCATCATTTTCATTTGAGTTCATCTTGATGCCCGAAATGCTGTTAGAAGAGGGCTACTTGAGTTAATTGTCAGATCTGTTACTCTGTTTAGCACTTTTGTCATTTTTGCCATGATTAATGTGTGCATGATATGCCCGTGAGTTCTTCTTATGTTTTGTTAAGGGTTTTGTCATCTATCCATAGGTGCAACCCATGTATTTTTAGGATGTGTGTGGTGACTTGTGCAAGCTTGCAAAGTGGTGCACTTGCTAATTCTGTTTTCAGGGACTTAGTGATTTCACTAAGTCCTGGGATTGTTTAGTTCATGATGCCATGTGTTCATGCTATTTCCTAGTGATCCGTGCCTCTTTTGAGGATGATCAGTAAAGGAGTTTTGTTAATCTTGTTATGCTCTATCCATCCATGCCTTTGTTTGCAATTATGGAGCACCCTAGCTTGAGTCAATCGAGCTCTACTTTTGCTTCTTGGTGAATCTGGGCAGATCGTTAACTTGTTTGCGATTTTGCCGATGTTATTGTAGTTGATCCGTGCATGCTATGCCATTGTTCATGCCATGTCTAGCTGATATTTTGTGCCTTCTTAATGGATGTATGCTTGCCTTGCCATGACTTGCACCGTAGTGAGTGCATCAAGCTCGTTTACATGCCTTCGTGAGTTATATTTCAGCATGTCTCAGTTTCACTAAGTCTGAAAACTGATTATGTTTTTGCTACGTTCGTGTGCTTGTTAGTATATTTTGTGATCCCTTTTGGCTCAAGGTCACTAAGGGACTTTTGTCAAGCTTGTTGAGTAGCTCCATGCCATGTCCTTCTTTGTCATGTTCAGGTCCTGTAGCGTGTTGTTTTGTTGCTCCGAAGAGGGCTATATGATCTGAAATTCCAGACAAGTGTTAATTTCACTAAGTCTGAGATCTGTTTTACCATTTGCGTTTTTGCCATGCTTGTTTGAACCTGTTAATGAATGAATTGGCCGTAGCTCATTGCTAGACTTTTGTTAAGCATCTTGTGTGCATCCCTTCCATGTATTTTGTTGTCATGTTTGGTGGCTGTAGCATGTTCGTCTCATTGCATTTAGATGCCTACTTGCTGTAAATCGCAGACCGGTGTCAATTTTGAATCGCTTGCCATTTCCAAACCGTAACTCCGATTCCGGCGTTCTTTATATCGTTTTCAAGCGATTTCATCTCATCTTTCCAGTGGCACCCTTGGAATTCCAAGTTGATGCCAGGTTCATGCATTTCCTGTCATATCTTGCATTTTGCATCCCGCATCGCATCCCGCATAGCAGAAGAAACCGGTGAACGTCAGCTTTTGGGTAATGACTTAATCACAGAAGCAGAAGAAATGTGCAAAGTCATTTGTGATAACCTCAAAGCAGCCCAATCCCGCCAGAAGAGCTACTATGATAGTAAGCATCGTGATTTGGCTTTCGAGATCGGAGATCATGTTTACCTCCGTGTCTCTCCTATGAAAGGTACTCGTCGCTTCGGTATCAAAGGGAAGCTTGCCCCTAGATATGTGGGACCTTTCAAGATTGTCAGCAAGAGAGGCGACCTCGCCTACCAACTCGAGCTTCCTTCAAACTTTGCAAATGTTCATGATGTGTTCCTATATATAGTGGGGCCCTATATATAGTGGGGGGGGGGGGGGGGCAGCTGCACCAAATCCTTGGCCCCTCCCTCTCCCCTCGTAACACCTCTCTCTCTCTCTCTCGTTGGAGCTTGGCGAAGCCCTGCTGAGATCACCACTGCTTCCACCACCACACCGTCGTGCTGCTGGATCTCCATCAACCTCTCCTTCCCCTTGCTGGATCAAGAAGGAGGAGACGTCTTCCCAACTGTACGTGTGTTGAACGCGGAGGTGCCGTCCGTTCGGCGCTAGGTCATCGGTGATTTGGATCACGACGAGTACGACTCCATCAACCCCATTCTCTTGAACGCTTCCGCTCGCGATCTACAAGGGTATGTAGATGCACTCCTTTCCTCTCGTTGCTAGAAGACTCCATAGATTGATCTCGGTGATGCGTAGAAAATTTTAAAATTCTGCTACGTTACCCTGCAGTGGCATCATGAGCTTGGTCTATGCGTAGTTTCTATGCACGAGTAGAACACAAAGCAGTTGTGGGCGTCGATATTGTCAATTTACTTGCCGTTAGTAGTCTTATCTTGATTCGGCGGCATCGTGGGATGAAGTGGCCCGGAACGACCTTACACGTACGCTTACGTGAGACTGGTTCCACCGACTGACATGCACTAGTTGCATAAGGTGGCTAGCGGGTGTCTGTCTCTCCCACTTTAGACGGATCGGATTCGATGAAAATGGTCCTTATGAAGGGTAAATAGAAATTGGCATATCACGTTGTGGTTTTGGCGTAGGTAAGAAACGTTCTTGCTAAGAAACCTATAGCAGCCACGTAAAAATTTGCAACAACAATTAGAGGACGTCTAACTTGTTTTTGTAGCATGTGCCGTGTGATGTGATATGGCCAAAAGGATGTGATGAATGATATATGTGATGAATGATATATGTGATGTATGAGATTGATCATGTTCTTGTAATAGGAATCACGACTTGCATGTCGATGAGTATGACAACCGGCAAGAGCCATAGGAGTTGTCAACATATAACGTCATGTAATTACTTTACTTTATTGCTAAACCGTTAGCCATAGTAGTAGAAGTAATAGATGATGAGACAACTTCATGAAGACACGATGATGGAGATCATGGTGTCATGCCGGTGACGATGATGATCATGGAGCCCCGAAGATGGAGATCATAAGGAGCAAAATGATATTGGCCATATCATGTCACTATTTGATTGCATGTGATGTTTATCATGTTTTACATCTTATTTGCTTAGAACGACGGTAGCTTAAATAAGATGATCCCTCGCAATAATTTCAAGAAAGTGTTCCCCCTAACTGTGCACCATTGCGAAGGTTCGTTGTTTCGAAGCACCACGTGATGATCGGGTGTGATAGATTCTAACGTTCGAATACAACGGGTGTAAGCCAGATTTACACACGCAATACACTTAGGTTGACTTGAGCCTAGCATGTACAGACATGGCCTCGGAACACGGAAGACCGAAAGGTCGAACATGAGTCGTATGGAAGATACGATCAACATGGAGATGTTCACCGATGATGACTAGTCTGTCTCACGTGATGATCGGACACGGTCTAGTTGAGTGGGATCATGTATCACTTAGATGACTAGAGGGATGTCTAATCTGAGTGGGAGTTCATTGAATAATTTGATTAGATGAACTTAATTATCATGAACTTAGTCTAAAATCTTTACAATATGTCTTGTAGATCAAATGGCCCACGCTAATGTTGCCCTCAACTTCAACGCGTTCCTAGAGAAAACCAAGCTGAAAGATGATGGTAGCAACTATACGGACTGGGTCCGGAACCTGAGGATCATCCTCATAGGTGCCAAGAAAGATTATGTCCTAGAAGCACCACTAGGTGACGCACTCATCCCAGAGAACCAAGACGTTATGAACGCTTGGCAGCAGCGTGCTGATGATTACTCCCTCGTTCAGTGCGGCATGCTTTACAGCTTGGAACCGGGGCTCCAAAAGCGTTTTGAGCAACACGGAGCATATGAGATGTTCGAAGAGCTGAAAATGGTTTTCCAAGATCATGCCCGGGTCGAGAGATATGAAGTCTCCGACAAGTTCGTCAGTTGTAAGATGGAGGAAAATAGTTCTGTCAGTGAGCACATACTCAAAATGTCTGGGTTGCACAACCGCTTGACTCAGCTGGGAGTTAATCTCCCGGATGACACGGTCATTGACAGAATCCTTCAGTCGCTTCCACCGAGCTACAAGAGCTTTGTGATGAACTTCAATATGCAGGGGATGGAAAAGACCATTCCCGAGGTATATTCAATGCTAAAATCAGCGGAGGTGGAAATCAAAAAGGAACATCAAGTGTTGATGGTGAATAAAACCACTAAGTTCAAGAAAGGCAAGGGTAAAAAGAACTTCAAGAAGGACGACAAGGGAGTTGCCACGCCCGGTAAGCAAGCTGCCGGGAAAAAGTCAAAGAATGGACCCAAGCTTGAGACTAAGTGCTTTTATTGCAAGGGAAACGATCACTGGAAGCGGAACTGCCCCAAGTACTTAGCGGAAAAGAAGGCCGACAATACCAAAGGTATATGTGATATACATGTTATTGATGTGTACCTTACCAGCGCTCGTAGTAGCTCCTCGGTATTTGATACCGGTGCAGTTGCTCATATTTGTAACTCAAAACAGGAACTGCGGAATAAGCGGAGACTGGCGAAGGACGAGGTGACGATGCACGTCGGGAATGGTTCCAAGGTCGATGTGATCGCCGTCGGCACACTACCTCTACATTTACCTACGGGATTAGTTTTAAACCTCAATAATTGTTATTTAGTGCCAGCTTTGAGCATGAACATTGTATCATGATCTCGTTTAATTCGAGATGGCTACTCATTTAAATCCGAGACTAATAGTTGTTCTATTTATATGAGAGATATGTTTTATGGTCATGCCCCACTTGTGAATGGTTTATTCTTAATGAATCTCGAGCGTAATGTTCCACATATTCATAGTGTGAATACCAAAAGATGTAAGGTTGATAATGATAGTCCCACATTGTCGGGGGTTTGGTGCGACATATGCCAATGGATGGCTTATCATGGTGGGGGCGAGTAGAACGTCGCCGGTGCCTGGAAACGGGATGAGGAGAAGACATGCACGCTGGCGAATCTTACCCAGCTTCAGTGCTCTCCGAGGAGATAACACCCCTACTGCTGCTCTGCGGGGTCTCCGCATGATCACTATGGTCACGTGTTTACACGGTTGCTCCTTGAGATGTATCTGGAGGTAGGAGAGGGCAAGGCCAGCTCCCTCCTTCTATCTGGTATGGTGTAGAACTACTGGGATCCAACCCTTTGCATGGGTGCCCTGGGGGGTTTATATAGGCCTACCCTCCAGGGGTACAATGGTAAGGTGACTGGGCGCGGGCCCAGTCGTCAGTGTCTCCGACCTCCGACTTCTCCACCGGCTGCTCAGGCCCGCCGACTGGTGGGCCCTGCTGACTGGTCTGGTATGGAGCCGACAGGCCACGTCCGCCGCGCGCGGGTCTTGCCGGCTGCTGATTACTGTAGTCGTGCTCCTGATGATGCAGGCTTGGTCATGGGGTCGTGGCAACATCCCCGCCGCCTTGTGGGCGATCACTGTGGCCACTCCCCATCTCTTCTTGATTAATGGCGCGTGGGCCCCGGGGGAGGGCTCGGCCGACTCCCCCGGGCCGACTCCCGTTGGGTCCGACTGGCGATTCTCCCGCCGTCTCCCGAGGTCTCGCTGACTGGTGGGTCCTGCTGCCTCCGGGCCGTACAGACAAGCCGTCATGGGCGCAGGACCGGGTACAGTGGTGCTGATGTCAGGGCCGGCTGGGCAACAGTGCCACGCCGCAGGGAGATCTTCCCAAGTACGGCGCGCTGTAGCCATGCCTGCCCTTGGTAAGGGGCGGGGAGTGGGCTTCATTGTAGCCAGGCCCCTGCCCCATCCCCCTTGATGAGGTCACGGTTTGTTGGAGTCGCCGACCGACTCCCCAAAGCCGGCTTCTCTGGAAGTCGTCCCTGGGACTCGGCCCTGAGCGGGCAGTCGGCCGCCTTGCCGTAGACTCCCCAGGAGGCGGCTCTTTGCCCTGTGGTCTTGAGGGGCGCAGCCTGCCCCGATGTCTTGAAAGGTCATGGAGCTCGGGTTGGCCTACCCGTGGCCCATTACTCCGACAGTAGTCCCCGAAGCTGATGAGGCGCCGCGGACGATCGGCCGAGAAGCCTCAGCAGTTTCTTTCTCCGGATGCTCGACACATAGTCTTGATTGACTTCCGCCGGGCCGACTAGACGGAGTCGGACCCACCCGACTCGGGCTCACTCTATTCCAGCTTGCTTAGTGGTTCGAACGTCGCGGCGGGATTTCAAGTGGCGTGCTTGCTAAGCTTCTAGGCCGCCGCCCGTTCTTGGCCTGCCACGCGGGGGCACGTGGCTAGGCCGTCCTGCCAGCCCACGCGCGCGACGGGACATGCCCGTAGGCGAGGCCCACCACTACCGCGCCTCGGTGCCCAAGCGGATCCGCTGTGGCCCCGGTGGACGGTTAGGATTCCTGTGGAGTTACTGCGCGCAGTAACTTTGCAGGGATCGTGGGAAGCGTGGGGTTGTGGGCGTAGTAAATCCCCACGCCCGCCCCCTCGGCTTCGCAACCCCGAGGGCTATAAGTAGGGGGAAGAGGGGAGCACGCGCGCCCCTCCTTCCTACCGCCCCTTGCTTTCTTCCTCCTCGCAGCTCCTTCGCTCTCCTGCTACCTCTTTCTTCTCTCTCTCGCTCGCTCCACCGCACGCCCAAGCTCCGGCGCACGCTGTGGTGACAGCTTGCGACGATGAGCTCTTCCTCTGCTGCCGCGCCTCCCCTGGTACGCTCCGGTACCTAGGACGGCTCCGAAGTCCACGAAGAACATATAGAGTTCCTCCGCTGGACCCATCGTCTTCCCGGCGAGGATCGCGTGCAGGTGCGCCTTGCGCCGGAGGGGGAGATTTCCCCCGCCCCGCAGGAGGGCGAGCGGGTCATCTTCCACTCGCACTACCTGCGCGGGCTGGGGCTGCCGGCGAGCAGCTTCTTCTGGTCTTTCATGGAGTTCTACGGACTCCAGCCGCACCACCTCACCCCCAACACAGTGGTGCTGCTGTCCGCCTTCGTGGCTCTGTGCGAGGGCTTCCTGGGAGTCCTCCCCACCCTCAAGCTCTGGGGGAGTTCTTCTTCTCCATGCTCGGCACCCAGGCCGCGGGCGTGCCGGCTCAGTGCGGCGCCTTCATCGCTGTGCGAAGGATAGGAGCCGACAACCACTTCCCCTCCATCTCGCTATTGAAGTCGGTGAAGATGTGGCAGAGGTCCTACTTCTATGTCAGGAACGTCGCCACGAGGGGCGACTGGGTCAATCTGCCGGCTTTTGAAGCCGGCCCGCCGGCTGGCCGACTGCCCAACTGGTCGTACCGGGTCAGGTCGCTGACGCCTGTGGGAGCCGGCGCCATCACGCGACTCCGAGTGCTGACGCAGTTGGAGGGTCTGACTGGGCCGGACCTGCTGGCCGCCTTCGTGTCGCGCCGAGTTCTTCCACTCCAAGGCCGCCCTCACATGATATGCCAGATGAGCGGGCACCGCGACCTGAGTCGGATGTGCACCAGGGACATGCCTCACGAAGAGGTGGACCACATGGTGAACTACCTTTCGGACAGCAGGCTCCTGGAGGACTGGCGATTCGGCAAGGAGCCGTACTCCCGCGCCAACCCCCCGCCCGTGGTGAGTCGCCTTTCTTTTCTTTAGATTGTCTTCTTCTTGCCGAGTTTTGTTCTGATCAGTCGACTTTGGTTAGAATCCCCTTCTTCACCCACCAGCCAGCACCTCGGGGCCGGCCCATGAGTTCATCGCCGACCGGGCGGAGAGCGACATCGACGACCCCGATCTGGGGGCGACGGCTCTGGAGGACGACGCCGAGGGAGGAGGAGGGACAACAGGCGACTTCAGGCCCTCGGCGACCTTCGCCGACTGGCCTGAAGATGACGCCGAGGGAGGGGTCGCCCCTCGCCATCGGCCAGGGGCCAGCCAGCCGGGCGCGGGCTCTTCTGCCGTGTCGGGCGCTCCAGTCGGCGGGAAGAAGTGCTGGGCTGCGCCGACTTTGTTCGATCAGCCGGCCGAAGAAGCCCAAGGGCTCGGCCGCGGCGACCCGACGGGACGAGGCAGCCACGAAGGCCATCCGCTTCCGTAAGGAAGTGAAGAAGCCGCCGTTGGTCTCTGCGTAAGTATTCTGACTTCAAAGTTCATTCTTTCTTCGTGCTTTGTCTGAGTCTCTGCTCGCCCCTCTTTCTTCAGGGCTCCCCTCTCTCTGGAGCGGGTTGCCGCCGCCTCCGTCATGGGGTCAGCAGAGACGCCCGCCACCACTCGGCGGATAGACCCCGCTGCCGACCTCCGGGAGGCGACGGAGCGAAATGCGCAGGAGAAGCGCAATGAAGAAGAAGCCCTCCGCCTGGAGAAGGCGGAGGCCGACAGGGCGGAGGCCTCCGCCAAGAAAAAACTAGCGGAGGCCGAAGCCGCCGCCGCGGCGAAGCACCAGGCTGAGGAAGCCGCACGCCGCCAGGCGGCCTTGCTTGTTACCCCGCTGAACTCTGCCCCGCCGCCGCCGGAGTTCACAGGGCAGACTGGAGGAGCCGGCAGGGAGAACCTCGTCGAGGAGAGGGAAAGCGGCGAGCCCTCTACTCCGGGCGCGAACGTTCCGCCACCGCCTCCGCCGCCGTCTGAAGGCGTGCGAGGCGAGCGGCCAGCGGACTCTCCGGTGCCGCCGACCGAAGACGAGGCCGTGGCGAGGCTACTCCTCCAGGTCGGCTCGCCAGCGCGCCGTCTTCGGGAGAAGGCGACTTCGGCACCCCGCCCCCTGGAAGCCGGCACCGCCAGCTCGGCGGCTCCAGACGGCGAGGCGACAAGCGCCGCACCCGTTGGGTGGGTGCGGGAGGCGGCACAGGGCCGCTGAACCGGGCGCTCCTGGACGTCCAGGCAAAGCTCCGCGCTGAGGGCGACGCCCTCCAGAGTTGCACCAAGGCGTTCCTGGCGTCGCGGGTGGCCGTCCGGGTATGTTTTTTCTTTGGGGCTTTGTTTTTCTTGTTCCTCTCTGTGGGGGCGCGCCAGCGCACCCACTGGGTGTAGTCCCCGAGTTTCGGGCCGACTACTGAGCAGGCGGCCTGGAACTTCCAATTGATGAACTTCTGGGTACTAACTTTGTCTGAAATGCTTGTCGCAGGATTACCATAACCTCCGCGTCACTGCCTTCAATCGTAATGTTGAAGAGCTGGGCAAGCGGGCCCCTGACTTGGCGGAGAGCCGGAGTAAGTCCCTCTTTTTCTTCTCTGCGGGGGCGCGCTGGCGCACCCGCGGGCTGTAGTCCCCGAGATTCGGGCCGACTACTGAGCAGTCGGGCCGGATCTCCCCGGCGACCTACTTTATTGACGATTGTTGTCTTTCTTCCTTTCCTTCAGGAGCCAATGCTGCTCTTCAGCAGCAGCTGAGCGAGGCCAACTCCGCCCTGCGTGCCAAGGGGGAGGAGTGCAGCAGGCTCGCCACAGAGCGCGATCTGCTGGCCACTCAGTTGGCAGAGCAGAAGGCGCTGCTTGTGAAGTCGCAGAAGGACACGGAGGAGGCGGAAACCGCCCTCTTGGCCGAGTTCGCGAGCGAGCGCTCCTCCTAGTCTGACAAGGAGGCGCTGCTGTCCTCCGGCTTCCACGAGATTGAAGACATCGTTGATGGTGAGTCTCTTTATTTTCTTTCTTCGAGCTGTTGACTTAGATCATGCCGACGCCAGGTTTTTGACTTGCTTCTTCGTTTCTTTGTGTCTTTGCAGACTTCTTCCCTGGGCAGTCGCAGGCCGCCATCCAAGCCATCGAGGCCGATCGTGCGAGTCGGAGGGCGGAGGGCGCCGAGATCGCCGCCGATGCCCCCCGAACCCTTGATGAGCACATCTTGAGTATCGAGGCTCGTCTCCGGCCGGCTCACCGGATGTTGCGCCGGCTTCAGCGCGTCGGCGCCCAGGCAATCTCCGCCCTTCGGCCGGATATGCAGGCTCCGCGCACCCCCAGCCTGACGGCCAACTGGTTGGAGGTCGCGGCTGGTCGCCTCGAGGCCTGGAAGGGCTCTTCGGCCCGGGCTGGGGCGCGCCGGGCCTTGCAGTTCGTCAAGGCATGGTACCCGGGGCTGGATCTAGACCGGTTGGCCACGCTCTGGTCGGAGGCCCAGCCGGAGCTGGCGGCTGCGGAAGACGCCCTCGTCAAATGTGTCGCGGCGATTGCCGAGTACACCAACACCAGCATCTTCGTCCCCGAGCGGTCTGAAGACGGCGAGGAGGTCCCACCGGAGTGGTTTGGGATGAACCCTGACTACGGCGAAGACTCGGCGGAGGTGATCGGCTCCAGCATCGAGGAGGAGGACGAGGCGGAGGATGAGGGCGAGGCGGAGGCACCAGAAGACGGAGTAGACGGCCAGCCTCAGCCCGACCGCGCCTCCAGCAACGAGCCGCGTGCGACCGATCCGACTGCTGCCGGAGGCGATCAAGCCGAGACTAGCCGGCCGACCGCCCCGATGACTGACACTGGCGCCTCCTCCGACCCCCCGACTCCGTCTGCCGCCTACTAAGCTGCCGCAGTCTCTTTTGTTTTATCTGCTTCAGTAGTCTTTTGAGGAACTTGTTAATTCGCACAACTCCACCCGCGGGGTGTATTTTGAACCTCTGCTTGATAATTCGGCCAAGGGCCTATGTTATGTAAATTTATATATCTATCCTTTCTTGCTCATTGTTCTTTTGGCTGTTTTCCTTTGCCGCTTTCCCCTAGTTGCCTGCCTTGCCAATCGGACAGCCGCTCTGCAGACTGTTGCTGGATCAAGTGCTAGGCTACTTTGGGAAAGCAAGTACTTAGCCGATTTCAAGATTGTTTGAGCAAGTTGGATAGAAAACGACAATCTGACTATCCGAGAATCGGTTTGCGAGAAAGGTTGGAAGCCGTCTTGAGCTATGTTTTATGCTTTGAGTCCTTAGCCATTTTTCCTACGAGCACCCATTCTACCTTACCTCTGCCCATCGTACAGTCGCTCTGCGAGCTGCGACTTCTGACAGAAGACGGCTTAGATGCTACACACTACTAGTCCGGCTGCAGGAAGCATTTCATAGTGCAAGGCGGCAAGTCCCCGGGCCGACTTGTCGAGCCCGGTGCCAAACGGTATGACAAAGAGTAACATACTTGTAGGCATAATTTTTATCATACAGACAAAAGAGGGCAGTCCCCGAGCTCGTCTCGGGGGGCCCGAAGTCTTGATACTTAAATAAAAAAGGTAGCGTGATACATACTGCATCAACTGTAAAATCTTCGGAGGAGATTTGCATTCCATGGTCGTTCTGTCTCCTTGCCAGAGTCGTCCCTCTTGCGTGCTCGGGGCTTCTGAGCGTCGATCAGGTAGTAGGAATCATTGCCCAGTACTTTGCTGATGATGAAAGGGCCTTCCCAAGGCGCCGACAGCTTGTGCTGGCCGGCTGTTCGCTGGATCAGCCGGAGCACAAGGTCGCCTTCTTGGAAAGATCTTGGCTTGACCTTCCTGTTGTGGTATCGGCGCAGGCTCTGCTGGTAGATGCTGGACCGGCTGAGTGCCAACAGCCGGCCCTCTTCCAGCAGATCGACGCCGTCTTGCCGTGCTTCTTCTGCTTCCTCCTCGGTGTACATGGTGACTCGTGGGGAGTCGAACTCTATGTTCGTTGGGATGACGGCTTCGGCACCATAGACGAGGAAGAAGGGCGTGAAGCCGGTTGACTTGTTTGGAGTCGTGCGCAGACTCCAGAGGACGGCTGGCAGCTCGTCGAGCCAGCAGCCAACCGAGCGCTCCAGAGGCTCGATCAACCGAGGCTTGATGCCAAACAGGATGAGGCCGTTTGCTCGCTCCACTTGGCCGTTTGACTGCGGATGGGCGATGGACGCTAGGTCCAGTCGGATGCCCTGTGTTGTGCAGAAACGGGCCAAGGCGCCTTTGGCAAAATTTGTGCCATTGTCGGTGATGATGTTGTGTGGTATGCTGTACCGAATTGTGATATCGGTGATGAAGGTCACGGCAGTCGGACCGTTCAGTTTCTTGATTGGCTTCACTTCCACCCACTTGGTGAACTTGTCTACTGCGACAAGTAGGTGAGTTAAACCACCTCGTGCTGTCTTGAATGGTCCCACCATGTTTAGACCCCAAACTGTGAAAGGCCAGGCAATGGGGATGGTCTTGAGCGCTGAAGCCGGCTGGTGCGGCTTGGAGCTGAACTTCTGGCACCTTTTGCATTTTTGGACCAACTCCTTGGCCTCTTCCAAGGCAGTCGGCCAGAAGAAACCGTGCCGAAAGGCTTTGACGACGAGTGCTCTTGAAGCCGCATGGTGGCCGCATTCGCCCTGATGGATGTCTTTGAGGATCGCCTGGCCTTGCTCTGGCTCTACGCAACACTGATAGACACCTGCGACGCTGTACCTGACCAGCTCTCTGTTGATTATGGTATAGGCTGCCGCTCGGCGTTGTACTTGCCGAGCTGAGGTCTCATCAGTTGGTAGCTCTTTATTCACCAGGAATTTGAGGATGGGCTGAGCCCATGAGGGTGCTGCTATTTCTTCGACTACTAGAATTGCGACTTGGACGAGGGCGGCTGGGCTGGGAGGCGGCGGGTTGGAGTCAATAGCCGCTTGCTGGGTTGATGAAGTCCCCGGGCCGACTGGCGCGGTCCCTGGGCCGAGTTCTGGAATCTTTGAGTCCGCCACCACAGTCCCCGGGCCGGGCTCAACCGTGGCGGCCTTGGAGTCATCTGCCAAAGTCCCCGTTCCGATTGCCGGAGCTCTGGAGTCGGATCCACCGTCTTCGGGAGGAGCCGGCACAAAAATGGAGTCTGATTCTGGTGAAGGCTTGACAGACGGCTTGAGGAGGCATTGAAGGGCGACGCCAGAGGGTATTTCTTGGCGGGTAGAGCCGATTCGGGCCAAGGCGTCTGCTTGGTCATTGTCGTTTCTTGGCACATGGACGAACTCGCACCCTTCGAAATACCCGCTGAGTTGCTACACGAGGAAATGGTAGCTCGCCATGTTTGCGTCCTTCACGTCCCAGTCGCCAGATGACTGTCGGACCACTAAGTCCGAGTCGCCATAACACAAGTTCCAGTGGATGCCAAGTTCTTTGGCAAGCCGGAGTCCGTGAATGAGCGCCTCGTACTCGGCAACGTTGTTGGAGGCGGCAAAATGGATTTGCAGTGCATATTTGAGCTTGTCGCCTTTAGGAGAGGTGAGGATGACGCCGGCTCCCAAGCCGGTGCGCATCTTGGAGCCGTCGAAGTGCATCCGCCAATGGGTGGAGTCAGGTGCCGGAGGTAGGTACTGGGTCTCGGCCCAATTGACGAGGAAGTCGGCCAGTGCTTGTGACTTGATAGCGGTGCGGGGTTGGTAGTAGATGGTGTAAGGAGCCAGCTCTATGGCCCACTTGGCCACTCGACTAGAGGCATCTCGGCTACCGATGATCTCGGCAAGTGGAGCCGTGCAGACCACTGTGATTGGATGCTCTTGAAAG
This sequence comes from Triticum urartu, assembly GCF_003073215.2. Lineage (NCBI taxonomy): Eukaryota > Viridiplantae > Streptophyta > Magnoliopsida > Poales > Poaceae > Triticum > Triticum urartu. The sequence goes on from NC_053023.1 coordinate 84,553,852, forward strand.
TAAGTCTTCAGTTTCTTGGCGGCAAAGTGCACGCCATAGCACATCTTCTGGTAGTGGGGGTAGTTCTGCTTGGAGGTCGACAGTACCTCGCTCAGGTAATATACTGGTCTCTGGACCGGTAGCGCCTTGCCTTCCTCCTTGCGCTCTACTACAATGACTGTGCTGACCACTCGGCTGGTGGCGGCGATGTACAGGAGCATAGGTTCCTTGGGAGTCGGAGCCGCCAGGACAGGTGGAGTAGTCAGCATCTTCTTCAACTGATGGAAAGCTTCGTCCGCCTTATGGTTCCACTCGAAAAAAGTGGTCTTCTTCATGAGTTGGTATAAGGGGAGAGCTTTCTCGCCTAGCCGACTGATGAATCGGCTGATGGACGCCAAGCAGCCGGTGAACTTCTGCACATCCAGCAGTCGGCTGGGTACCTCCATTCTCTCGATGGCCTTGATTTTTACTAGGTTGCATTCTATGCCGCGTTCAGAGACCGGGAAACCTAGCAGCTGGCCGGCTGGTACTCCGAAGACACACTTCTCGGGATTGAGCTTGATTTGGAACCGGCGCAGGTTCTCAAAGGTCTCCCTGAGGTCTTCCAGCAGTGTTCCACGCTTTTCCGTCTTCACTACCACGTCGTCCACGTAAACGTGGGCGTTTCTGCCGAGTTGCTTGAGGAGACACTTCTGCATGCAACGCTGAAAGGTGGCACTGGCATTCCTCAAGCCGAACGTCATGGTGAGGTAGCAGAATGCTCCAAACGGCGTGATGAAGGCGGTCTTCAATCTGTCAGCCGGGTTCAGCTTGATCTGGTGTACCCTGAGTATGCATCCAAGAAACTCAACAGCTCGCATCCGGCTGTGGAGTCTATCACCTGATCGATTCTTAGTAGAGCAAATGGGTCTTTGGGGCAAGCCTTGTTGAGGCTCATGTAGTCAATACACATTCGCCACTGCTTGTTCTTCTTTAGCACCAGGACCGGGTTTGCCAGCCACTCCGGAAAGAAAACTTCCATAATGAAGCCGGCTGCTAGGAGTTGGGCTATCTCTTCTCCGACGACTCTTCTCTTCTCTTCTGATAAGCGGCGCAGGGGCTGCCTGACCGGCTTTGCATCAGATCGGACGTGTAACTTGTGCTCGGCGAAATCTGTCGGAACACCTGGCATGTCTTTGGGAGACCATGCGAAGATGTCCCGATTCTCACGGAGGAAATCGACGAGCTCGCCTTCCTATTTTCTGTCGAGGTTTGCACCTATGACATCGTACCTCTCTGGGTGCTCCGGATCCAAGGGTATCTTCTTTGTCTCTTTGGCCGGCTTGAACGAACCTTCGGCTTCCGACTGTTGGAAATATGCCCTAGAGGCAATAATAAATTGGTTATTATTATATTTCCTTGTTTGTGATAATCGTTTATTATCCACGCTAGAATTGTATTGATAGGAAACTCAGATACATGTGTGGATACATAGACAACACAATGTCCCTAGTAAGCCTCTAGTTGACTAGCTCGTTGATCAATAGATGGTCACGGTTTCCTGACCATGGACATTGGATGTCGTTGATAACGGGATCACATCATTAGGAGAATGATGTGATGGACAAGACCCAATCCTAAGCCTAGCACAAGATCATGTAGTTCGTATGCTAAAGCTTTTCTAATGTCAAGTATCATTTCCTTAGACCATGAGATTGTGCAATTCCCGGATACCGTAGGAGTGCTTTGGGTGTGCCAAACATCACAACGTAACTGGGTGGCTATAAAGGTACACTACAGGTATCTCCGAAAGTGTCTGTTGGGTTGGCACGAATCGAGACTGGGATTTGTCACTCCGTGTAAACGGAGAGGTATCTCTGGGCCCACTCGGTAGGACATCATCATAATGTGCACAATGTGATCAAGGAGTTGATCACGGGATGATGTGTTATGGAACGAGTAAAGAGACTTGCCGGTAACGAGATTGAACAAGGTATCGGGATACCAACGATCGAATCTCGGGCAAGTACAATACCGCTAGACAAAGGGAATTGCATACGGGATTGATCGAATCCTCGACATTGTGGTTCATCCGATGAGATCATCGTGGAACATGTGGGAACCAACATGGGTATCCAGATCCCGCTGTTGGTTATTAACCGGAGAACGTCTCGGTCATGTCTGCATGGTTCCCGAACCCGTAGGGTCTACACACTTAAGGTTCGGTGACGCTAGGGTTATAGAGATATTAGTATGCGGTAACCCGAAAGTTGTTCGGAGTCCCGGATGAGATCTCGGACGTCACGAGGAGTTCCGGAATGGTCCGGAGGTAAAGATTTATATATGGGAAGTCTTGTTTTGGTCGCCGGAAAAGTTTCGCGCATTATCGGTATTGTACCGGGAGTGCCGAAAGGGGTCCGGGGGTCCACCAAGGGGGTCCACCTACCCCGGGGGTCCACATGGGCTGTAGGGGTGTGCGCCTTGGCCTTTATGGGCCAAGGGAACCAGCCCCAAGAGGCCCATGCGCCAAGAGATAAGGGAAAGGAAGAGTCCTAAAGGGGGAAGGCACCTCCTAGGTGCCTTGGGGAGGATGGACTCCTCCCTGGCCGCACCCTTCCTTGGAGGAAGGGCCAAGGCTGCGCCCCCCCCTCTCTCCCTTGGCCCTATATATAGTGGGGGGAAGGGAGGGCAGCCACACCTAAGCCCTGGCGCCTCCCTCTCCCTCCCATGACACATCTCCCTCCTCCCGCAGCGCTTGGCGAAGCCCTGTTGGAATCCCGCTACTTCCACCACCACGCCGTCGTGCTGCTGGATCTCCATCAACCTCTCCTTCCCCTTGCTGGATCAAGAAGGAGGAGACGTCGCTGCTCCGTACATGTGTTGAACGCGGAGGTGCCGTCCGTTCGGCGCTAGGATCATCGGTGATTTGGATCACGATGAGTACGACTCCATCAACCCCGTTCTCTTGAACGCTTCCGCGCGCGATCTACAAGGGTATGTAGATCCACTCCTCCCTCGTTGCTAGATGACTCCATAGATTGATCTTGGTGACACGTAGGAAAATTTTGAATTATTGCTACGTTCCCCAACAGTGGCATCATGAGCTAGGTCTATGCGTAGTTTCTATGCACGAGTAGAACACAAAGTAGTTGTGGGCGTTGATTTTGTTCAATATGCTTACCGTTACTAGTCCAATCTTGTTTTGACGGTATTGTGGGATGAAGCGGCCCGGACCGACCTTACACGTACTCTTACGTGAGACTGGTTCCACCAACTGACATGCACTAGTTGCATAAGGTGGCTAGCGGGTGTCTGTCTCTCCCACTTTAGTTGGAACGGATTCGATGAAAAGGGTCCTTATGAAGGGTAAATAGCAATTGGCATATCACGTTGTGGTTTTGCGTAGGTAAGAAACGTTCTTGCTAGAAACCCATAGCAGCCATGTAAAACATGCAAACAACAATTAGAGGACGTCTAACTTGTTTTTGCAGGGTATGCTATGTGATGTGATATGGCCAAGAAGAATGTAATGAATGATATGTGATGTATGAGATTGATCATTTTCTTGTAATAGGAATCACGACTTGCATGTCGATGAGTATGACAACCGGCAGGAGCCATAGGAGTTGTCTTTATTTATTTATGACCTGCATGTCAACTTAAACGTCATGTAATTACTTTACTTTATTGCTAAAGCGTTAGCCATAGTAGTAGAAGTAATAGATGACGAGACAACTTCAAGGAGACACGATGATGGAGATCATGATGATGGAGATCATGGTGTCATGCCGGTGACAACGATGATCATGGAACCCCGAAGATGGAGATCAAAAGGAGCAAAATGATATTGGCCATATCATGTCACTATTTGATTGCATGTGATGTTTATCATGTTTATACATCTTATTTGCTTAGAACGACGGTAGTAAATAAGATGATCCCTCATTAAAATTTCCAGAAAGTGTCCCCCCTAACTGTGCACCGTTGCGAAAGTTCGTCGTTTCGAAGCACCACGTGATGATCGGGTGTGATAGATTCTTACGTTCACATACAACGGGTGTAAGCCAGATTTACACACGCGAAACACTTAGGTTGACTTGACGAGCCTAGCATGTACAGACATGGCCTCGGAACACAAGAGACCGAAAGGTCGAGCATGAGTTGTATGGTAGATACGATCAACATGAAGATGTTCACCGATGTTGACTAGTCCGTCTCACGTGATGATCGGACACGGCCTAGTTGACTCGGATCATGTAATCACTTAGATGACTAGAGGGATGTCTATCTGAGTGGGAGTTCATAAGATGAACTTAATTATCCTGAACATAGTCAAAAGGTCTTCGCAAATTATGTCGTAGCTCGCGCTTCGGTTCTACTGTTTAGTTATGTTCCTAGAGAAAATTTAGTTGAAACTTGATAGTAGCAATTATGCGGACTAGGTCCGTAAACTGAGGATTGTCCTCATTGCTTCATAGAAGGCTTATGTCCTTAACGCACCGCTCAGTGTGCTGAACCTCGAACATTGTCTGTGGATGTTGCGAACATCTGACATACACATTTTGATAACTACGTGATAGTTCAGTTAAACGGTTTAGAGTTGAGGCACCGAAGACGTTTTGAAACGTCGCGAAACATATGAGATGTTTCGAGGGCTGAAATTGGGATTTCAGGCTCGTGCCCACGTCAAGAGGTATAAGACCTCCGACGATTTTCTTAGCCTGCAAACTAAGGGAGAAAGGCTCAATTGTTGAGCTTGTGCTCAGATTGTCTGAGTACAACAATCATTTGAATCGAGTGGGAGTTGATCTTCCAGATGAGATAGTGATATTTCTCCGAAGTCATTACCACCAAGCTGCTAGAGCTTCGTGATGAACTATAATATATCAGGGACATATATGATGATCCTTGAGATATTCGCGATGTTTGACACCACAAAAGTAGAAATCAAGAAGGAGCATCAATTGTTGATGGATGGTGAAACCACTAGTTTCAAGAAGGGCAAGGGCACGAAGGGATACTTCATGAAACGGCAATTCAGCTGCTGCTCAAGTGAAGAAACCCAAAGTTGAACCCAAGCCCGAGACTAAGTGCTTCTGTAATAAAGGGGAACAGCCACTGGAGCAGAATTACCCTAGATACTTGGTAGATGGGAAGACTGTCGATAGAAGTATATTGGATATACATTATGTTAATGTGTACGTTACTAGTACTCCTAGTAGCACCAGGGTATTAGATACCGGTTCGGTTGCTAAGTGTTAGTAACTCAAAATAAAAGCTACGGAATAAACGGAGACTAGCTAAAGGTGAGCTGACGATATGTGTTGGAAGTGTTTCCAAGGTTGATATGATCAAGCATCGCACGCTTCCTCTACCATCAAGATTGGTATTAAAACCTAAATAATTGTTATTTGGTGTTTGCATTGAGCATAGACATGATTGGATTATGTCTATCGCGATATGGTTATTCATTTAAGGAGAATAATGGTTACTCTGTTTATTTGAATAATACCTTCAATGGTCTTACGCCTAAAATGAATGGTTTATTGAATCTCGATCGTAGTGATACACATGTTCATGCCAAAAGATATAGGATAGTAATGATAGTACCACCTACTTGTGGCACTGCCACTTAAGTCATATCGGTATAAAACGCATGAAGAAGCTCCATGTTGATGGATCTTTGGACTCACTCATTTTTGAAAGGATTGAGACATGCAAACCATGTTTGTTGGTAGATATGCATGAAGAAACTCTATACAAATGGATCGTTTGGACTCACTTGATTTTGAATCACTTGAGACATGCAAATCATACCACATGGGCAAGATGACCGAAAGCCTCGTTTTCAGTAAAATGGAACTAGAAAGCAACTTGTTGGAAGTAATACATTTTGATGTGTGCAGTCCAATGAGTGCTGAGGCGTGTAGTAGATATCGTTATGTTCTTACTTCACAGATGATTTGAGTAGATGTTGAGTATATTTACTTGATGAATCACGAGTCTGAATTATTGAAAGGTTCAAGTAATTTCAGGGTGAAGTTGAAAGATTGTCGTGACAAGAGGATAAAATATCTATGATATGATCATAGAGATGAATATCTGAATTACGAGTTTGGCACAGAATTAAGACATTGTGGAAATTGTTTCACAACTAATACAGCCTGGAACACCATAGTATGATGGTGTGTCCGAGCATCATAACTGCACCCTATTGGATATGATGCATACCATGATGTCTCTTATCGAATTACCACGATAGTTTATGGGTTAGGCATTAGAGACAACCGCATTCACTTTAAATTGGGCACCACGTAATTCCGATGAGATGACACCATATGAACTATGGTTTAGAGAGACCTAAGCTGTCATTTCTTAAAAGTTTGGGGCTGCGACGCTTATGTGAAAAAGTTTCAGGATGATAAGCTCGAACCCAAAACGGATAAATGCATCTTCATAGGACACCCAAAATAGTTGGGTATACCTCCTGTCTCAGATTCGAAAGCAATAAGGGATTGTTTCTAGAATCGGGTCCTTTCTCGAGGAAAAGTTTCTCTCGAAAGAATTGAGTGGGAGGATGGTGGAGACTTGATGAGGTTATCGAACCATCTCTTCAACTAGTGTGTGGCAGGGCACAGGAAGTTGTTCCTGTGGCACCTACACCAATTGAAGTGGAAGCTTATGATAGTGATCATGAAACTTCAGATCAAGTCACTACCAAACCTCGTAGGATGACAAGGATGCGTACTACTTCAGAGTGGTACGTAATCCTGTCTTGGAAGTCATATTGCTAGACAACAATGAACTTACGAGCTATGGAGAAGCGATGGTGGGCCTGGATTCCAAAAATGGCTCGAGGCCATATAATCCGAGAGAGGATCCATATATGAAAACAAAGTGTAGGCTTTGGAAGAACTACTTGATGGTCGTAAGGCTGTTAGGTACATATGGTTTTTTAAAGGAAGACGGACAATGATGGTAAGTATCACCATTAAGAAAGCTCGACTTGTCGTTAAGATGTTTTCCGACAAGTTCAAGGAGTTGACTACGATGAGACTTTCTCACTTGTAGCGATGCTAAGAGTCTGTTGGAATTATATTAGCAATTACTGCATTATTTGTGAAATCTTGCAGATAGGATGCCAAAAACCATTGTTTCCTCGACGATTTTTGAGGAAAGGTTGTATGTGATACAACCGGAAGGTTTCATCAATCCTGAAAGATGCTAACAAGTATGCCAAGCTCCAGCAATCCTTCTAAGGACTGGAGTAAGCATCTCGGAGTTGGAATGTATGCTTTGATAAGATGATCAAAGTTTTGGGTGTATACAAAGTTTATGAGAAACTTCTATTTCCAAAGAAGTGAGTGGGAGCACTATAGAATTTCTGATAAATATATGTTGTTGACATATTGTTGATCAGAAATGACGTAGAATTTCTGGAAAGCATATAGGGTTATTTGGAAAGTGTTTTTCAATGGAAAGCCTGGATTAAGCTACTTGAACATTGAGCGTCAAGATCTATAAGGATAGATCAAAACGCTTAATGGTACTTTCAAATGAGCACATACCTTGACATGATCTTGAAGGTGTTCAAGATGGATCAGTCAAAGAAGGAGTTCTTGCCTGAGTTGTAAGGTATGAAGTTAAGACTTAAAGCTCGACCACGGCAGAATAGAGAGAAAGGATGAAGGTCGTCCCCTATGCTTAAGACATAGGCTCTACAGTATGCTATGCTGTGTACCGCACCTGAAATGTCCCTTGCCATGAGTCAGTCAAGGGGTACAAGAGTGATCTAAGAATGGATCACAGGACAGCGGTCAAAGTTATCCTTAGTAACTAGTGGACTAAGGAATTTTCTCGATTATGGAGGTGGTAAAGGAGTTCGTCGTAAAGGGTTACACCGATGCAAACTTTGACACTAATCCAGATTATTCTGAGTAGTAAACTGGATTCGTATACTAGAACAGTTATTTGGAATAGCTCCAAATGTAGCGTAGTAGTTGCATCTACAAGATGACATAAGAAATTTGCGAAGTACATACGGATCTGAAAGATTCAGACCCGTTGACTATAACATCTCTCACAAGCATAACATGATCAAACCCAGAACTCATCGAGTGTTAATCACATGGTAATGTGAACTAGATTATTGACTCTAGTAAACTCTTTGGGTGTTAGTCACATGGGGATGTGACCTTGAGTGTTAGTCACATAGCGATGTGAACTGGATTATTGACTCTAGTGCAAGTGGGACACTGTTGGAAATATGCCCTAGAGGCAATAATAAATTGGTTATTATTATATTTCCTTGTTCATGATAATCGTTTATTATCCACGCTAGAATTGTATTGATAGGAAACTCAGATACATGTGTGGATACATAGACAACACAATGTCCCTAGTAAGCCTCTAGTTGACTAGCTCGTTGATCAATAGATGGTCACGGTTTCCTGACCATGGACATTGGATGTCGTTGATAACGGGATCACATCATTAGGAGAATGATGTGATGGACAAGACCCAATCCTAATCCTAGCACAAGATCATGTAGTTCGTATGCTAAAGCTTTTCTAATGTCAAGTATCATTTCCTTAGACCATGGAGATTGTGCAACTCCCGGATACCGTAGGAGTGCTTTGGGTGTGCCAAACGTCACAACGTAACTGGGTGGCTATAAAGGTACAATACAGGTATCTCCGAAAGTGTCTGTTGGGTTGGCACGAATCGAGACTGGGATTTGTCACTCCGTGTAAACGGAGAGGTATCTCTGGGCCCACTCGGTAGGACATCATCATAATGTGCACAATGTGATGAAGGAGTTGATCACGGGATGATGTGTTATGGAACGAGTAAAGAGACTTGCCGGTAACGAGATTGAACAAGGTATCGGGATACCGACGATCGAATCTCGGGCAAGTATCGTACCGCTAGACAAAGGGAATTGTATACGGGATTGATTGAAGTCCTTGACATCGTGGTTCATCCGATGAGATCATCGTGGAACATGTGGGAGCCAACATGGGTATCCAGATCCCGCTGTTGGTTATTGACCGGAGAACGTCTCGGTCATGTCTGCATGTCTCCCGAACCCGTAGGGTCTACACACTTAAGGTTCGGTGACGCTAGGGTTATAGAGATATTAGTATGCGGTAACCCAAAAGTTGTTCGGAGTCCCGGATGAGATCCCGGACGTCACGAGGAGTTCCGGAATGGTCCGGAGGTAAAGATTTATATATGGAAGTCTTGTTTTGGTCGCCGGAAAAGTTTCGCGCATTATCGGTATTGTACCGGGAGTGCCGAAAGGGGTCCGGGGGTCCACCAAGGGGGTCCACCTGCCCGGGGGCACATGGGCTGTAGGGGTGTGCGCCTTGGCCTATATGGGCCAAGGGCACCAGCCCCAAGAGGCCCATGCGCCAAGAGATAAGGGAAAGGAAGAGTCCTAAAGGGGGAAGGCACCTCCTAGGTGCCTTGGGGAGGATGGACTCCTCCCTGGCCGCACCCTTCCTTGGAGGAAGGGCCAAGGCTGCGCCCCCCTCCCTTGGCCCTATATATAGTGGGGGGGAGGGCAGCCACACCTAAGCCCTGGCGCCTCCCTCTCCTCCTCTCTCTCGCCGTAGAACTGGCGAAGCCCTGCTGCGGTGACCCTGCATCCACCACCACGCCGTCGTGCTGCTGGATCTCCATCAACCTCTCCTTCCCCTTGCTGGATCAAGAAGGAGGAGACGTCGCTGCTTCATACGTGTGTTGAACGCGGAGGTGCCGTCCGTTCGGCGCTAGGATCATCGGTGATTTGGATCACGACGAGTACGACTCCATCAACCCCGTTCTCTTGAACGCTTCCGCGCGCGATCTACAAGGGTATGTAGATCCACTCCTCCCTCGTTACTAGATGACTCCATAGATTGATCTTGGTGACACGTAGGAAAATTTTGAATTATTGCTACGTTCCCCAACACCGACTCCTTTGGGTCGGGCGATATCTCCGGCTGCTTGCCGGCCATCGCCACAACTCGTTCAAGGAGCCGCTTCTCGGCTACGACTACCAGGGACTCGGCCAGCCGACTGCTCTCAGCTGCGCAAGCAGACGACTTCCGGCAGTCGCCTGCCACAGTCAGAATTCCCCTGGAACTGGGCATCTTCATCTTGAGGTAAGCATAGTGGGGGACCGCCATGAACTTGGCCAGGGCGGGTCGGCCAAGGAGCGCATGGTATGGGCTCTCAAGGTCCACCACCTCAAACCAAACAGACTCTCTTCGGATGTGATCTTTGTCCCCAAAGAGGACGTCAATCAGGATCTTGCCGATTGGTGAGCAGGACAGCCCAGGGACAATGCCGTGGAACACAGTCCGGCTGCTCTGAAGCTGTCTTTGCTTGATTCCCAACTTCTCCATGGTGTCTTTGTACAGGATATTGATGCTGCTGCCCCGTCTATCAGAACTCGCGAGAAACGCGTGGCCCGCTTATCCGTGGCAAAGGTGGCGTCCAGGACCAAGGCGTAGGAGCCCGGGCTCGGCATCACTTCTGGGTGGTCAGCCCTGCTCCAGCTGATGGGCTTCTCGGACCAGTGCATGAACTCTGGCGTTTCTGAGGCTACCGCGTTCACCTCTTGTTGCTGCAGCCGCCTGCTGCGCCGATCATCAGCCATACTTGTGAACACCACATAGGCTCCATGCTCTTCAGGGTATTCGTCTTGTACTGCGCTGACTGGCCTGGCTGCCGGCTGCTGGGGCGGAGGCGGCTGCCCAGCAGGCGGGGGAGCCTGGAGGCCGTCTCCCTTGGCGATCCTGGTGAGCCAGTGGCACTTCCGGGTGGTGTGATTCGACGGCTTCGCGCCGCTGTGGAACTTGCAAGGTCCATCCAAGGTCTGCTCACAGGAGAAGGCCGGCAACCAGTTCGGCTTGCCGCCTTTCTGTCGCTTGGGCGGAGGCTGCTCTTCTGGCTGCTGGGCTTCGACGGTTGCGACCTGCCGGCTGCTGGAAGCCGGCTGCGGGGCCTTGCGCTTGTGGTCACCCTGCTGTTTTCGCCGGCCGGCGTCTGCCGCCGGAGTTCTTGGAGCTTGAGGAGCCACTTTGCCGGCTGTGCTGATTTGAATTTCTGCCTTCATGGAGGAGTCGGCCGTAGCGTACTTGTCTGCTATGATCAGCAGCTCGTCGAGGGTTTCTGGCTCGTCGCAGAGGAGCTTGTGCTTGAGGAGGGTGCCTTCTCGGCACCCGGCTGTGAAGTACTCGATGGCCTGCACCTCGTGTACGCCCTCGCAGGAGTTCCGAAGCTTAGCCCAACGCGTGAGGTAATCGCGGGTCGACTCGTCAGGACCTTGCACGCACAAGGAGAGCTGACGAGGCTAGGGAGTGCGCTTGTACGTGCTGCTGAAGTTGCGGACGAACGCTTCGGTGAAGTCGACCCAGCTGTTGATGCTGCGGGGCTTCAAGCTGTTCAGCCATGTCCGGGCCGTGCCCTGGAGCATTGGCGGAACGTACTTTACGGCGACACGTTTGTTGCCGTTTGCTATGCTGACAGCCGTGGAGTAGTCGACTAGCCAGTCTTCCGGCTTCACGAAGCCGGTATACTTGGGCGTGTCTCTTGGGAGCGTGAACCCTCTGGGGAAGGGCTCGTCCCGAATGCGGGGCCCGAAACAAGGCGGACCCAGCTCGTCTTCTTCCTCCAGTGCCAGGGACCGGTGAAGTCGGTCGATCCGGAGGCGGGCGTCATTCTCTCCAACTCCCTCTCGGCGGCCAAGGCGGTCACCGAGAGTCGGATGATCAACAGGCGGCGGGGAGACTCGCCTCTCCTTGCGGGGAGGGGGAGGCGGACAGTCGTCCCGTCGTTCCACTACTCTCGGGCGGCCGTCTCGGTCGCGCTCTATGGTAATCCGAGTCCGACTGTGGCTGACAGCCGGCTCCTTGTCCTTTCTTCCTCTGGCGCCGCCAGTCGGCGTCCGAGACGTCGCGCCTTGATCTCGGTGCGGGTCGTCGTTTGGCCGCAGCGGCGCCTCCGTGCGGCAGCCGGCCTCGTTTTGCGCGGCGGCCGCGTTGAGGAGCCGCTGGGTTCGCTCCATCATGAGGCGGCGTTCTTCGCCCTCGAAATTGTCCAGCTCATCCGCCGCTGCCTGGGTGGCTCGGATGTTCTCCGCTGGTGTGGCGTATACGGGGCGGTAGCCCCAAACAGGCTGGCGATGGCTACGCCGCGCTGCTGGACCGCGCCAAGGCGGTTGGGCCCTGCCGGGGCCGGCGAGCCGCCAACGGCGCGATCCATCTCCCGCTGGTAAGCTTCTGACAAGCGTCTCATGCTGGCCAGCTTCTTCGCGCCTTCAACGAGCTGAAGGCGGCGCGCTTCTAATGTCTCTGCGTCAGCATCTTCCGGGATGGGTGCGGCTAGGTCTTGCAGCGCCGCGCCGAGCGAGTCGGGCGCTCCTCCGCCGGGGAACTCGTCATGACTGATGACTAGCACCTCAGTGACGGTGCTTCCGTCGCTCTCTGCACGGGGGAGAGGTTCGTCATAGACCACCACGTTGGTGGGGAACACGTCGAGCAACGCGGTGTTGGAGTCGACCAGCATCGGGTCGGTGGAGCCTACGGACTCCAAGTCTGCGGCAGGCTCGCCGAAAACGTGGAGTTGATCGAGGAGGCCCGCGAGGAGGTTCTTGGGGCCGCCCGCGCCTGCGTCGGTTGCAGGCTCATCGGAGAGGCGGACCTCGCCGATAAGTTCGGCCAAGGAGCTGGCTGCGCAGGCGATCTCAACGCCGCGCAGCGCGTTGACGTAAACTTCTTCTAGCGTGCCTGTCTGGTTGCGCTCGCCAGGGAGGAAAAGGGTTCCTGTCCAGAACAGATCTCCGGACGGCGGTGCACCTAGCCCCACGGTGGGCGCCAAATGTCGGGGGTTTGGTGCGACATATGCCAATGGATGGCTTATCATGGTGGGGGCGAGTAGAACGTCGCCGGTGCCTGGAAACGGGATGAGGCAAAGACATGCACGCCGGCGAACCTTACCCAGCTTCAGGGCTCTCCGAGGAGATAACACCCCTACTGCTGCTCTGCGGGGTCTCCGCATGATCACTATGGTCACGTGTTTACACGGTTGCTCCTTGAGCTGTATCTGGAGGTAGGAGAGGGCAAGGCCAGCTCCCTCCTTCTATCTGGTATGGTGTAGAACTACAGGGATCCAACCCTTTGCATGGGTGCCCTGGGGGGTTTATATAGGCCTACCCCCTAGGGGTACAATGGTAAGGTGACTGGGCACGGGCCCAGCCGTCGGTGTCTCCGACCTCCGACTTCTCTGTCGACTGCTGGGGCCCGCCGACTGGTGGGCCCCATTGACTGGTCTGGTACGGAGCCGACAGGCCACGTTCGCCGCGGGCGGGTCTTGCCGGCTTCTGATTACTGTAGCCGTGCTCCTGATGACGCAGGCTTGGTCATGGGGTCGTGGCAACAGCCCCGCCGCCTTGCGGGCGATCACTGTGACCACTCCCCATCTCTTCTTGATTAATGGCGCGTGGGCCCCGGGGGAGGGCTCGGCCGACTCCCCCGGGCCGACTCCCATTGGGTCCGACTGGCGATTCTCCCGCCGTCTCCCGAGGTCTCGCTGACTGGTGGGTCCTGCTGCCTCCGGGCCGTACAGACAAGCCGTCGTGGGCGCAGGACCGAGTACAGTGGTGCTGATGTCAGGGCCGGCTGGGCAACAGTGCCACGCCGCAGGGAGATCTTCCCAAGTACGACGCGCTGTAGCCATGCCTGCCCTTGGTAAGGGGCGGGGAGTGGGCTTCATTGTAGCCACGCCCCTGCCCCATCCCCCTTGATGAGGTCACGGTTTGTTGGAGTCACCGGCCGACTCCCCAAAGCCGGCTTCTCTGGAAGTCGTCCCTGGGACTCGGCCATGAGCGGGCAGTCGGCCGCCTTGCCGTAGACTCCCCAGGAGGCGGCTCTTCGCCCTGTGTTCTTGAAGGGCGCAGCCTGCCCCGATGTCTTGAAAGGTCATGGGGCTCGGGTTGGCCTACCCGTGGCCCATTACTCCGACACACATACTTGTGGCACTGCCGCCTTGGTCACATAGGTGTCAAACGCATGAAGAAACTCCATGCAGATGGACTTTTGGAGTCTCTTGATTACGAATCATTTGACACGTGCGAACCATGCCTCATGGGTAAAATGACCAAGACTCCGTTCTCAGGAACAATGGAGCGAGCAACCAACTTATTGGAAATCATACATACTGATGTGTGCGGTCCAATGAGTGTTGAGGCTCGCGGTGGCTATCGTTATGTTCTCACCCTCACTGATGACTTGAGTAGATATGGGTATATCTACTTAATGAAACACAAGTCTGAGACCTTTGAAAAGTTCAAGGAATTTCAGAGTGAGGTTGAGAATCAACGTGATAGGAAAATCAAGTTCTTGCGATCAGATCGTGGGGGAGAATACTTGAGTCACGAATTTGGCACACACTTAAGGAAATGTGGAATAGTTTCACAACTCACGCCGCCTGGAACACCTCAGCGTAATGGTGTGTCCGAACATCGTAATCGCACTCTATTGGATATGGTGCGATCTATGATGTCTCTTACCGATCTACCGCTGTCATTTTGGGGCTATGCTTTAGAGACTGCCGCATTCACTTTAAATAGGGCTCCGTCGAAATTCATTGAGACGACACCGTATGAATTATGGTTTGGGAAGAAACCTAAGCTGTCGTTTCTAAAAGTTTGGGGATGCGATGCTTATGTGAAGAAACTTCAACCTGAAAAGCTCGAACCCAAATCGGAAAAATGCATCTTCATAGGATACCCTAAAGAAACTATTGGGTATACATTCTACCTCAGATCCGAAGGCAAGATCTTTGTTGCCAAGAATGGATCCTTTCTAGAGAAAGAGTTTCTCTCGAAAGAAGTAAGTGGGAGGAAAGTAGAACTTGATGAAGTATTGCCTCTTGAACCGGAGAGTGGCGCAGCTCAAGAAAATGTTCCCGAGGTGCCTGCACCGACTAGAGAGGAAGTTAATGATGATGATCATGAAACTTCAGATCAAGTTGCTACTGAACTTTGTAGGTCCACAAGGACACGTTCCGCACCAGAGTGGTATGGCAACCCTATCTTGGAAATCATGTTGTTAGACAACGGTGAACCTTCGAACTATGAGGAAGCGATGGCGAGCCCAGATTCCGACAAATGGCTAGAAGCCATGAAATCCGAGATAGGATCCATGTATGAAAATGAAGTATGGACTTTGACTGACTTGCCCGATGATCGGCGAGCCATAGAAAATAAATGGATCTTTAAAAAGAAGACAGACGCAGATGGTAATGTGACCATCTACAAGGCTCGACTCGTCGCTAAGGGTTATCGACAAGTTCAAGGGGTTGACTATGATGAGACTTTCTCACTCGTAGCGAAGCTGAAGTCCGCCCGAATCATGTTAGCAACTGCCGCATTCTATGATTATGAGATATGGCAAATGGACGTCAAAACGGCATTGCTTAACGGCTTTCTTAAGGAAGAATTGTATATGATGCAGCCGGAAGGTTTTGTCGATCCTAAGAATGCTAACAAGGTGTGCAAGCTCCAACGCTCAATATATGGGCTGGTGCAAGCATCTCGGAGTTGGAACATTCAATTTGATGAGATGATCAAAGCGTTTGGGTTTACACAGACTTATGGAGAAGCCTGTGTTTACAAGAAAGAGAGTGGGAGCTCCGTAGCATTTCTCATATTATATGTGGATGACATACTGTTGATGGGAAATGATATAGAATTCTTGGAAAGCATAAAGGCCTACTTGAACAAGTGTTTTTCAATGAAGGACCTTGGAGAAGCTGCTTATATATTAGGCATCAAAATCTATAGAGATAGATCAAGACGCCTCATTGGTCTTTCACAAAGTACGTACCTTGACAAGATATTGAAGAAGTTCAATATGGATCAGTCCAAGAAGGGGTTCTTGCCTGTATTGCAAGGTATGCAATTGAGCACGGCTCAATGCCCGACCACGGCAGAAGATAGAGAAAAGATGAGTGTCGTCCCCTATGCCTCGGACATAGGGTCTATTATGTATGCCATGCTGTGTACCAGACCTGATGTAAACCTTGCTGTAAGTTTGGTAGGAAGGTACCAAAGTAATCCCGACATGGAACACTGGACAGCGGTCAAGAATATCCTGAAGTACCTGAAGAGGACTAAGGATATGTTTCTCGTTTATGGAGGTGACGAAGAGCTCGTCGTAAAGGGTTACGTCGATGCTAGCTTCAACACAGATCTGGATGACTCTAAGTCACAAACCGGATACGTGTATATTTTGAATGGTGGGGCAATAAGCTGGTGCAGTTGCAAGCAAAGCGTTGTGGCGGGATCTACATGTGAAGCAGAGTACATGGCAACCTCGGAGGCAGCACAAGAAGCAATCTGGGTGAAGGAGTTCATTACTGACCTAGGAGTCATTCCCAATGCGTCGGGCCCGATGACTCTCTTCTGTGACAACACTGGAGCTATTGCCCTTGCCAAGGAGCCCATGTTTCACAGGAAGACCAGGCATATCAAGCGTCGCTTCAACTCCATTCATGAAAGTGTTCAAAATGGAGACATAGAGATTTGTAAAGTACATACGGACCTGAATGTGGCAGATCCGTTGACTAAACCTCTCCCTAGAGCAAAACATGATCAACACCAGAACTCTATGGGTGTTCAATTCATCACAATGTAGCTAGATTATTGACTCTAGTGCAAGTGGGAGACTGTTGGAAATATGCCCTAGAGGCAATAATAAAATGGTTATTATTATATTTCCTTGTTCATGATAATTGTCTATTGTTCATGCTATAATTGTGTTATCCGGAAATCGTAATACATGTGTGAATACATAGACCACAACACGTCCCTAGTGAGCCTCTAGTTGACTAGCTCGTTGATCAAAAGATAGTCATGGTTTCCTGACTATGGACATTAGATGTCATTGATAACGGGATCACATCATTAGGAGAATGATGTGATGGACAAGACCCAATCCTAAGCATAGCTCAAAGATCATGTAGTTCGTTTGCTAGAGCTTTTCCGAATGTCAAGTATCATTTCCTTAGACCATGAGATTGTGCAACTCCCGGATACCGTAGGAGTGCTTTGGGTGTGCCAAACATCACAACGTAACTGGGTGACTATAAAGGTGCACTACGGGTATCTCCGAAAGTGTCTGTTGGGTTGGCACGAATCGAGACTGGGATTTGTCACTCCGTATGACGGAGAGGTATCTCTGGGCCCACTCGGTAATGCATCATCATAATGAGCTCAATGTGACCAAGTGGTTGATCACGTGATCATGCATTATGGTATGAGTAAAGTGACTTGCCGGTAACGAGATTGAACGCGGTATTGGGATACCGACGATCGAGTCTCGGGCGAGTAATGTACCGATTGACAAAGGGAATTGTATACGGGATTGATTGAATCCTCGACATCGTGGTTCATTCAATGAGATCATCGTGGAACATGTGGGAGCCAACATGGGTATCCAGATCCCGCTGTTGGTTATTGACCGGAGAGTCGTCTCGGTCATGTCTACGTGTCTCCCGAACCCGTAGGGTCTACACACTTAAGGTTCGATGACGCTAGGGTTGTAGAGATATTAGTATGCGGTAACCCAAAAGTGGTTCGGAGTCCCGGATGAGATCTCGGACGTCACGAGGAGTTCCGGAATGGTCCAAAGGTGAAGAATTATATATAGGAAGTCCAGTTTCGGCCATCGGGAAAGTTTCGGGGGTCACCGGTATTGTACCGGGACCACCGGAAGGGTCCCGGGGGTCCACCGGGTGGGGCCACCTATCCCGGAGGGCCCCATGGGCTGAAGTGGGGAAGGGAACCAGCCCCTGGTGGGTTGGTGCGCCCCCTTGGGCCTCCCCCTGCGCCTAGGGTTGGAAACCCTAGGGGTGGGGGGCGCCCCACTTGGCTTGGGGGGCAAGCCACCCCCCTTGGCCGCCCCCCTTGAGATCCAATCTCTAGGGCCGGTGCCCCCCCTAGGGGCCCTATATATAGTGGGGGGGGGAGGGAGGGCAGCCGCACCAAGTCCCTGACCCCTCCCTCTCCCCTCGTAACACCTCTCTCTCTCTCGTTGGAGCTTGGTGAAGCCCTCCCGAGATCACCGCTGCTTCCACCACCACGCCGTCGTGCTGCTGGATCTCCATCAACCTCTCCTTCCCCTTGCTGGATCAAGAAGGAGGATACGTCTTCCCAACCGTACGTGTGTTGAACACGGAGGTGCCGTCCGTTCGGCGCTAGGTCATCGGTGATTTGGATCACGACGAGTACGACTCCATCAACCCCATTCTCTTGAATGCTTCCGCTCGCGATGTACAAGGGTATGTAGATGCACTCCTTTCCTCTCGTTGCTAGAAGACTCCATAGATTGATCTTGGTGATGCGTAGAAAATTTTAAAATTCTGCTACATTACCCTACAAATCTAAGGACACCTAAAAGCCAAAGCTTGGGGATGCCCCGGAAGGCATCCCCTCTTTCGTCTACTTCTATCGGTAACTTTACTTGGAGTTATATTTTTATTTACCACATGATATGTGTTTTGCTTGGAGCGTCTTGTATGATTTGAGTCTTTGCTTGTTAATTTACCACAATCATCCTTGTTGTACACACCTTTTGAGAGAGCCATACATGATTTGGAATTTGTTAGAATACTCTATGCGCTTCGCTTATATCTTTTGAGTTATATAATTTTGCTCTAGTGCTTCACTTATATCTTTTAGAGAACGGTGGTGGATTTGTTTTATAGAAACTATTGATCTCTCATGCTTCACTTAGATTATTTTGAGAGTCTTGATAGCATGGTAATTTGCTTAAAATCCTAATATGCTTGGTATGCAAGATTAATAATAAAACTCTCTTATGAGTGTGTTGAATACTATGAGAAGTTTGATACTTGATAATTGTTTTGAGATATGGAGATGGTGATATTAAAGTTATGCTAGTTGAGTAGTTGTGAATTTAAGAAATACTTGTGTTGAAGTTTGTGATTCCCGTAGCATGACGTATGGTGAACCGTTATGTGATGAAGTCGGAGCATGATTTATTTATTGATTGTCTTCCTTATGAGTGGCGGTCGGGGACGAGCGATGGTCTTTTCCTACCAATATATCCCCCTAGGAGCATGCGCGTAATACTTTGCTTTGATAACTTGTAGATTTTTGCAATAAGTATATGAGTTCTGTATGACTAATGTTGAGTCCATGGATTATATGCACTCTCACCCTTCCACCTTTGCTAGCCTCTCTAATACCACGCATCTTTCGCCGATATCATACACCCACCATATACATTCCTCAAAACAGCCACCATACCTACCTATTATGGCATTTCCATAGCCATTCCGAGATATATTGCCATGCAACTTTCCACCGTTCCGTTTATGACACACTCCATCATTGTCATATTGCTTAGCATGATCATGTAGTTGACATAGTATTTGTGGCAAAGCCACCATTCGTAATTCTTTCATACTTATCACTCATGCATCATTGCATATCCCGGTACACCGCCGGAGGCATTCACATAGAGTCATATTTTGTTATAAGTATCGAGTTGTAATTGTTGAGTTGTAAGAAAAATAAAAGTGTGATGATCATCATTATTAGAGCATTGTCCCAGTGAGGAAAGGATGATGGAGACTATGATTCCCCCACAAGTCGGGATGAGACTCCGGACGAAAAATTAAAAAAAAAGAGAAAGAAAAGAGGCCATAAAAAAGAGAAAAAGGCCCAAATAAAAAAATGAGAAAAAAAGAGAGAAGGGACAATGTTACTATCCTTTTATCACACTTGTGCTTCAAAATAGCACCATGATCTTCATAGTAGGGAGTCTCTCATGTTATCACTTCCATATACTAGTGGGAATTTTTCATTATAGAACTTGGCTTGTATATTCCAATCATGGGCTTCCTCAAATTGCCCTAGGTCTTCATGAGCAAGAAAGTTGGATGCACACCCACTTAGTTTCTTTTTAAGCTTTCATATACTTATAGCTCTAGTGCATCTGTTGCATGGCAATCTCTACTCACTCACATTGATATCTAGTGATGGGCATCTCCATAGCCTGTTGATACGCCTAGTTGATGTGAGACTATCTTCTCCTTTTTGTCTTCTCCACAACCACCACTCTATTCCACCTATAGTGCTATATCCATGGCTCACGCTCATGTATTGCGTGAAGATTGAAAAGGTTTTGAGAATGTCAAAAGTATGAAACAATTGCTTGGCTTGTCATCGGGGTTATGCATGATTTAAATATTTTGTGTGGTGAAGATAGAGCATAGCCAGACTATATGATTTTGTAGGGATAACTTCCTTTAGCCATGTTATTTTGAGAGGACATAATTGCTTTGTTAGTATGCTTGAAGTATTATCATTTTTATGTCAATATGAACTTTTGTCTTGAATCTTTCGGATCTGAATATTCATACCACAATTAAGAAGAATTACATTAAAATTATGCCAAGTAGCACTCCGCATCAAAAATTCTGTTTTTATCATTTACCTACTCGAGGATGAGCAGGAATTAAGTTTGGGGATGCTTGATACGTCTCCAACGTATCTATAAGTTTTGATTGCTCCATGCTATATTATCTACTATTTTGGACATTGTTGGGCTTTATTATCCATTTTTATATTATTTTTGGGACTAACCTATTAACCGGAGGCCCAGCCCAGAATTGTTGTTTTTTGCCTGTTTTAGGGTTTCAAAGAAAGGAATATCAAACGGAGTCCAAACGGAATGAAACCTTCGGGAACGTGATTTTCTCATCGAATACAACTCCGGAGACTTGGACCCTATGTCAAGCCACGTAACAGGAGGCCACGAGGTAGGGGGCGCGCCTACCCCCCTCCACCCTCGTGGGCCCCCTGTTGCTCCACCAACGTACTTCTTCCTCCTATATATACCCACGTACCCCCAAACGATCAGATACGGAGCCAAAAACCTAATTCCACCGCCGCAACTTTCTATATCCACGAGATCCCATCTTGGGGCCTGTTCCGGAGCTCCGCCGGAGGGGGCATCGATCATGGAGGGCTTCTACATCAACACCATAGCCCCTCTGATGAAGTGTGAGTAGTTTACCTCAGACTTACGGGTCCATAGTTAGTAGCTAGATGGCTTCTTCTCTCGTTTTGGATCTCAATACAATGTTCTCCCCCTCTCTTGTGGAGATCTATTCGATGTAATCTTCTTTTTGCGGTGTGTTTGTTGAGACCGATGAATTGTGGGTTTATGATTAAGTCTATCTATGCATAATATTTGAATCTTTTCTGAATTCTTTTATGTATAATTGGTTATCTTTGCAAGTCTCTTCGAATTATCAGTTTGGTTTGGCCTACTAGATTGATCTTTCTTGCAATGGGAGAAGTGCTTAGCTTTGGGTTCAATCTTGCGGTGTCCTTTCCCGGTGGCAGTAAGGGCAGCAAGGCACGTATTGTATTTTTGCCATCGAGGATAACAAGATGGGGTTTTCTTCATATTGCATGAGTCTATCCCTCTACATCATGTCATCTTGCTTAAGGCGTTACTCTGTTTTTAACTTAATACTCTAGATGCATGCTGGATAGCGGTCGATGAGTGGAGTAATAGTAGTAGATGCATGCAGGAGTCGATCTACTTGTCTCGAACGTGATGCCTATATACATGATCATACCTAGATATTCTCATAACTATGCTCAATTCTGTCAATTGCTCAACAGTAATTTGTTCATCCACCGTAGAATACTTATGCTCTCGAGAGAAGCCACTAGTGAAACATATGGCCCCCGGGTCTATCTTTATCATATCAATCTCCTACTACTTTGTTATTTACTTTGCTTTTATTTTACTTTGCATCTTTATCATAAAAATACCAAAAAAATTATCTTATCTTATCATATCTATCAGATCTCACTCTCGTAAGTGTCCCTATAGGGATTGACAACCCCTATTTGCGTTGGTTGCGAGGATTTATTTGTTTTGTGTAGGTGCAAGGGACTCGCGCGTAACCTCCTACTGGATTGATACCTTGGTTCTCAAAAACTAAGAGAAATACTTACGCTACTTTGCTGCATCATCCCTTCCTTTTCAGGGAAAACCAACGCAATGCTAAAAGAGGTAGCATTAGCCACCATATTTGCTTAGTGCTTGCTGCAGCTCCACCTCATTACCCTATCCTACCCATAAGCGTAAATAGTCTTGATCTCGCGGGTGTGAGATTGTTGAGTCCTCGTGGCTCACGGATACTTCCAAACAGTTGCAGGTGCCAATGATACCAGTGCATGTGACACAACCGAGCTCAAGTGGGAGCTCGATGAAGATCTTGATTGTTGTTATGCGTCTCTTCCAGTTGATCAGTAGTGGTGCCCAGTTGGGACGATCGGGGATCTAGCATTTGGGGTTGTCTTCTTTTATTTTGGTTCCGTAGTCGGATCTTGATTGTATTTTGGATGATATATGTTTAACTTGTTATTTGTGTGAAGTGGCGATTGTAAGCCAACTCTTTATCCCATTCTTATCCAGTACATGGGATTGTGTGAAGATTACCCCACTTGCAACTAAACCACCATGCAATTATGCTTTAAGTCGTGCCTCGACACATGGGAGATATAGCCGCATTGTGGGTGTAACAGCACCCCTACGCCGGCGACGGGAGGCCAGAGGACCGTCGTATCCCCCGTCTCTCCAGCCAGGCTCCCCACATGGCACACCCGCGTGCCGCTCCACCACGATGTCCCACTCTAGATCAGCATCCACCCTCAACCCAAGAGGCTCGCCGAAGGAGCCAACGCCCGCTCCGCACCAAAGGACGTCGACCTCACCACAACCCACGCCGCTGCAGCCCTCGTCGGCCATGGCACAGCCAAAGCCTCCACGGCCTTCACGCCACACACCGCCACCGTCTCCTGCCACCACGCCGCCAACTTCGCCGCACCGCTTCGACCGACGCACGCGCGGCGCTCCAGCAAGATGGCCAAGCGAGAGGGCAGGAAGTCCCTGCCGCCGCCGGCACCGATCAAGCTTCCCCCGGCCGCGCCCCTTGGCGGCAGCGAGGGAGAGGAGGTGGGTAAGGGATGGTTCTCGCCTGGGCTCGATCGCCATTCTCACCGCATGGTCTCTGTGAAAGCACAGGAACACTGCTATGTTCGACGGCCTCCAATCCTCCTCAACACATCTGTTGTCCGCAATCAAGGATGAAGCGCGCTACTGGGTTGTCGCCGACGCGGAAGGGCTTAGCATGATTATTCGTGTAACCTAAACTTTAGTGTTTGGGGGCTGAGCATCCCCCTTCTTCTGCTCAAACCAGACCAAACCACGCCTCTCTGTGTATGTAGCGTGGGTGTATACTCTTGTATTTTCTCTCTTTTCTCTATCAATGAAAAGATACGCAATCTTGCATATTCCAGGAAAAATTAGTACACCCCTCTCCCCCCGCCATAAATTCATATTTCAAACACACTTTCAATACACGAATATAGCCCTTGCATATGCAAGTGCGAGGGCTACTTTGCTAGTTCAGTTGGCAACATAGTTTATTATTCAATGATAACAAACAGAAAAGCAGGAGTGATGTGAGACGTACGATCACACACTTGAGTGGTTCTTGGGAACAAGCATCAGTTTCTCCTTCCGTCGGACGCTTAGGCGAAACACTTCGGTCATGTCAATACCCTTCTTGCCCATGTCGGGCGACAGCTCCCAGTCATGACAGTACACAAGGTTTGCCAGCATGAGCCCGATGGTCGCCAGCCCGAAGTTGATACCAGGGCAGATCCTCCTACCAGCTCCAAACGGCAAAAACTGAAAGTCATTCCCCCTCAAGTCCACCGCCGAGGCACTACCACCCTCTATGAACCTTTCCGGTAGGAACTCTTCTGGCTTCTCCCACCACTCAGAGTCTCTGTTGATAGCCCATGTGTTCACCATGACCCATGTTCCAGAAGGGACCGTGTATCCAGCGACGTCGACTTGGCTCGCTACCATGGAAAGATGAGGGATGAGGAGCGGTAGCGGCGGGTGCAGCCTAAGCGTTTCCTTCACCACGGCCTTCAAATATGTCATGTTGGCTAAGTTCTCTTCCTCGACCATATCTTGCCCCTTCGGTGTGTTGTTTCTCACCTCGGCTTGTAGCTTAGTCATGACCCGAGGGTTGCACATGATCTCAGCCATAGCTACCTCCAAGGCGAAGGACGATGTGTCCGTGCCCGCAGCAAACATGTCCTGCATACGTGCATTTGTTGTCATCAACAATTAATAGGGTCCTACCGAGATTCTAGATATTGCAGCCGATGATTGTAAAGACTTAGTGATTGAGTAATACAAGTATTTCTCCTCGAAAAAATAAATTAATAGTGGTAGTAAGTCATGACTAGTCATTGTGCACTTTTTTAGTAAATGATTATTTTTTGTTGAGAGCTCCTCAAATGTTATTTATGGATGAACTTTTGCAACAAGCTAAAACATTTTATCATGTTTGATGTCGCTAAAAAATCAGAATTATTGGATTCCATTTGATTTTGTTTTTTTGAGAAAATGTTTCACCCGGGTCTAGCCACACCTATCCATATTCTTGTACATATTTGATACTCCCTCCGTTTGGAATTACTTGTCGCAGAAATGGATGTATCTAGACGTATTTTAGTTCTAGATACATCCATTTCCGAGACAAGTAATTCCGAACGGAGGGAGTAGTTATTAAGGGTCAGTGTAAATTAAGTCATTTTAGACTTTTTGTGTCCAAATCAATTCTAAAAAATGCAACTTCTGCTTAGGAAAAAGTGCAAGCACTAAACTGACATTACACATAGGAAAATCTCAAACGGCTTAGATTAGAAAAAACGGTGTGGTTAACTAGTTACTGAAGCAGTACTACACTCACCATTAAGATGGCCTTGATTTGCTCTCTGGTGATACCATCATAGTCTTTCTGCTGCCGAACCGATAGAAGTACATCAACGAAGTCACTCCCTTCTTCCTGTGTGGCATCGTGCCTGCCATGTGGTGGCAACAATGATAGTTTCTCGTGGTCTTGTATTATCTTTTCGAGCAGATCGTCCCATCTTCTGTTCACATTCTTGGCCTTGTTGCAAACATTAGATCTAGTGAGCCATGCTAACCTTGGGAAGCAGTTTTCCAGGTTGAAACTTGCAAAGAGAGCTGAGTTCGCCTCGATCAGCTCTCTGAATATCTTGTTCCGGCCTTCTTTCATGATGAACTTCCCGGACAAGGCGCGGCACACCATGTCATTCACAAAGGTGTTCATCATCTCACCCATGTCGATCACCGTGCTCGCAGCCGCCGACTCCCGTATCACGGCCATTACCAGGCTCACCTTTACAATATATATACATCAGTCAATAACCTTATGCCAAGAAAGAAAGGTGATAGTGATCGGGAATGATGCAAAAAATATAAAAACTTTCAATAAAGAAGGATGAAACCCTTGACCTCCAGATCATTTTGATACACACAACCATTCTGTTTGACTATTAAGTAAAATTGTAGAACAAAGGCAACTATAGCCGAACCGCCAGGAAGGAATGATGTAATGAGAAAGGTGTGCGGACCTCTTGCTGACGGGCGAGGCGGTACGATTGGATCTTCTTAACGCTGAGCAGATGCGTGGCGACGAGCTTCCTCGCCAGCCGCCAGTGCTCGCCGTAGGGGGCGAAGACGACGTCCATCGGCCCATATAGGAGCTCGTGGGCGACCATGGATGTTGGCCGCGACGCGAACAGGTGATCATGCGTCCGCATGATCGCCCTGGCGGCGCGTGGGGACGACACAACGAGGTGCCGGACGGCGCCGCGACGGAGGAGCATGAAGCCGTCGTCCGAGCCGTGCTTCTTGGCGAGGTTGCATAGTGAGACGTGATCTCGGCCCAGGTGCAAGTGGCCTATCACAGGGAGGCCTGGAGGGGAAGGAGGGAGACGCTTTCTATTGGCCTGCTGCTTGCTACTACTTGTTGTGGCGAAGCGCAGTAGCAGTAGTAGCAATAGAAGTAGCACTGCTTGTAGAGGCGTCTCATGCATGAGGTGGTGTACTGCAACCAAGTGATGCGCCATGGCCTCTGATGTCGACAAATGTAAGAGCTGCGTAGACATGATATATATAGCACATATACTTGGTATTTTACTATCTTCTTCGCAATTGCAATGATTGTCAAGTCATCTAAAGAAGCAACAATTAGTAGAGGGTCCATACGCTCATCCGATAGTAAATTCAGAAATCCTGTCAAAACATATATATTCAGAAACAATTGAACAAGCAGCTGACAAGTTAACCACTCCACCGAAGTAAACAAACAATTTTAACATGTGCCTACAAATGTTTCAAAACAAATCGTGCTCAAAGACCTATAACCTAGTATTATCTACCATATAAGTGAGCTCGAGTCAGCGGACATGCTATGGACCATGTGGCAATAACAACCTTGAGCACTGCAGGAAAGCTAAATGTGTTGGAGTTGGTCACCTGTCAAAAGCTAAATGATGGAGATCGGATAACCAGACCAAATCAGATCTTGCATAAAAAAAACAATATACTAATCATCAATGTGGGTTTAAGTAAAGGAAAAGAAATGCATGGACACACAAAGGTGTGAAAATGAGTATGTATATACAGAGATTAGGTAATTGCAAATCTCAAAAAAAAATCTCAGAACATTTCAAAGATATGTATCTATTAGAATATAAATGTACCGCAAAAAAAATCATGTATTAGGTAATTGCAAACTGAAGCGATGAAGATATTGTCAGTTGAACAGAAACAGAGAGAGTATATATGTATGCAGATGCATAAAGATCACGCATATGGCGTTCATGGCATCCGGTAAGAACCAACAAACCAATTCTAGTGTACAATCTGTGTGAGAGATTGTATCCTACCACCTCCATCCCTCAAATAGATAGCGCATAAATTCAGTCAAGAAGTCCATGCTTTCTAAATTAGACCAAGTAAAAGTATGAATATAAACAATACCACATTAATATCATTATATCCACAATTAGATAGTATATTTTTATAATCTATTTATTTAATATTATTATTGTTGATATTATCTTCTATATATTTGGTCAAACTTAGAGTGAATTGACTTTTTGACTGAATTTATACTCCATCTATTTGGGGACAGAGGGAGTACTAATTAGTAAGTATTGAGAGAATAAATATGTATTGAGAAACCTAATTTCCGAACTATCGGAAATCTACGACAGATCCTAATGCACCCCCATACTGTTCGATCTGCATCTCGCGCTCAAGACGCTCGAGGTGGTTGAGATCTCACAACCATCTTTTTTTCTCCACCCGCTAATCCCGCACGTTATTTTCTTTCGGCGTTGACTATGATTTTTCAGATGTATTTATCTAACTGCATATGCTACGGTTACTAACACTATAATTATCTAGTTATCTAGCTGCATATGACACAACTACTACATAATAATTTTGTACTTACCTGGCTGCATATGCTACGGTTACCAACACGATAATTATATAGTTACCCAAACACCAAGTAACTCATACATTATTAGCTTGATAACTACTTAGGATAGTTACCCAACACCCAAGTATATAGTTATCAACATGTAAATTATGTAGGTTATCTAGCTACCCATGTTACAACTATACAACAACTAAAATGTAGTTACATAGTTGTCTTGGTCACACATACACCATAGAAGTAAAGTAGTAACATGATCGATTGGTTGGGCAAGATATAGTTTGGGGATCCAATAAATTCAGGTGAGTAGTTCGGTAACTCCCGACAAACACATCTTTTAGAAATCTTTAGTTTCAAAGTTGACAACTATTCTCGAACTGTTTGGTAAATCAAAAGTTAATCATTTGGTAACTTTCAAGCTTAAAATAGTTGTCCAACACACCCAACCGAGAAAAGTTTGATGCTGATATGACTTATGAAAAGTATGGTAGCTCTTATAGTATCAGGTGATAACTTTTGACCTAGAAAAATCATTGAAACATTGCAAAACGGTTCTAGTTTTTCATGTTGGATAACTACTGTATGAGCAACTCGGCAACTCACATACTAATTAATAGATTGGAATTTTTTAACTCGGGAAATAAAGTCATCGGAATATATCAATATGAGATCTATTTTTTATGATCACACTGTATGACATTTAACGGCGAAAAAGGATGGCCAATTGGATCGGCGTTTTAAGCTACAAAGCATTTTGAATTTTGTTTTGGGGTAGAATCGTTGCTGACATTAGCAATCTATATGTATGCATGCATGCACTGAAATGCTCTAGCTCATGGAGAGTGTACATGAGAGGTGGTGGGAATTGTTTGGTACAATCTCTAAAAACCGAATGGTCGATGTATATAATGATCCTTTCATTTTCTTTTCTTTTTTCCTTCAATTTTTGTTCCTTTTTACCTTTTCATTTTTAATTATTATTTTCTTCTTTTATGTGTCTTTCCACAAAAACTCATGTCTTAAAAAACATTTTTCAGTAAATACATGTGCAAATGTTTTGGTATGTATGAACACACTCTTTAATATACTAATGATATTTTAAATTTTAAAAAATTTGTTTTTAAGATTTATAGAAAGTAAAAGTTACGCGCTAATGGGGTCTAGTGGTAGACAATCCATACTCTAGTGAAAACAACGTGTGGTAGGTGGCCATTATTAACGAGGTTAAAAAATAGATTACCGGGTGTGTGCGACGACTTCATAGAGAAGGTCATCGTACCACCGACCAAGATGACACAACTATGTTTTCTGAATAGGTTCAGTCGTCTCGACGAAGCATGACGTAGTCCCGTTTTATGATGATAGATGTATAGAATATAATGAAAATAATCTTTGGCGCATTGATCCATGGTGGACTACGAAGGGCGTGGAATCCATAGCCTATGTTGGACGGGGATTCCTATACGGCCCGCAGGTCGCTAGCGAGCGACCAGGCGCGTAGCCCCCTCGCACGCTGCGTGTTCGTATGGGCCGGCCCATTTTCCCTTTTTTTCCTTCCATTTTTTCTTTCCTTTTCTTTTTTCACTTTTTTGCGAATTTTCTTTTCAAATTCGCAAACTTTTTTTGTTCATCGAATTCAAAAAATGTTCATCAATGTAAAACGATGTTCAACAATTCAAAAATGTTCATCGAGTTCACTTTTTTGTCCACCGGATTAAAAAACTATTCATAAAAATTCAAAAAATGATCATTGAATTAAAAAAATCATCTAATTCAAAATTATTTCATAGATATTAAAAAATTTTCATCAAATTCAAAATTTGTTCATCCATTTTTTAAAAGTTTCTTGAATACAAATTTTGCTCATCAAGTTCGAAAAATGTTCATAAAATACAAAAACAAAAGTTCATCATTTTTAAAAATGATCATAATTTTTTTCATCAAAATATAAAATTATTAATTCTTCTGAAATTGCGAACTATTTTGATTCAAGTATTGTTCTTGAATTGGGTGAGCATATTTTTGAATCTGTGAATGTTTTTTGAAAGTCGGGACTTTT
This sequence comes from Triticum urartu, assembly GCF_003073215.2. Classification (NCBI taxonomy): domain Eukaryota; kingdom Viridiplantae; phylum Streptophyta; class Magnoliopsida; order Poales; family Poaceae; genus Triticum; species Triticum urartu. The sequence goes on from NC_053023.1 coordinate 84,583,304, forward strand.
TTTCAAATCTCAAAAAAACAGGGGGCACCTCGCGCCCCACATGGAGCACCCATATTGGACAGTTTCTTCTCAATCCTCCACCATGTGGGCTTCTTTGTTTCATTGGGCTCTTTTTGTCTTTAGTGGCCACTTTGACTTGTATTCTTAGATTTTCTTGTTTGACATGTTGATCATGACAACTAGCTTGGACTTTGGTTGGTTTGGCAAGTAGGATTAAGTGGGACCTCAAGCGTATAATTAATTATTCACACAACAACCCAAGTAGCAATGGCGGCACGGCCTCGAGAGCACCCCACTACTTTCGCTATCCTATTCCTTTTTTGCGAAAATTTCATAAAGTGTACATAAGTGTATCTCAGGGAAGCATAACTCACTAAAGTGACTTAGGTTTGATTTACATCTGAAAATATACAATATTTAATCACCCCCTTAGATGGTTTTCGAGTTGATGTTGAAGGAAATATGCCCTAGAGGCAATAATAAAGTTATTATTTATATTTCCTTATATCATGATAAATGTTTATTATTCATGCTAGGATAGTATTAACCGGGAACTTAGTGAATACATAGACAAAACAAAGTGTCCCACTTGACTAGCTCGTTAATCAAAGATAGTTAAGTTTCCTGACCATGGACATGTGTTGTCATTTGGTGAACGGGATCACATCATTAGGAGAATGATGTGATGGACAAGACCCATCCGTTAGCTTAGCATAATGATCGTTAAGTTTTATTGCTATTGCTTTCTTCATGACTTATACATATTCCTTTGACTATGAGATTATGCAACTCCTGAATACCAGAGGAACACCTTGTGTGCTATCAAACGTCACAATGTAACTGGGTGATTATAAAGATGCTCTACAGGTATCTCCGAAGGTGTTTGTTGGATTGGCATAGATTGAGATTATGATTTGTCACTTTGAGTATCGGAGAGGTATCTTTGGGCCCTCTCGATAATGGACATCATGATAAGCCTTACAAGCAATGTGACTAATGAGTTAGTTGCGGGATGATGCATTACAGAACGAGTAAAGAGACTTGCCGGTAACGAGATTGAACTAGGTATGAGGATACCGATGATCGAATCTCGGGCAAGTAACATACCGATGACAAAGGAAATAATGTATGTTGTCATTGCAGTTTGACCGATAAAGATCTTCGTGGAATATGTAGGAACCAATATGAGCATCCAGGTTCTGTTGTTGGTTATTGACTGGAGATATGTCTCAATCATGTCTACATAGTTCTCGAACCCGTAGGGTCCGCACGCTTACGTTCGATGATGTAGGATCGAGAAGAGGTGTCTAGAGGGGGGGTCACTGATACGCGTCGGTCCTAAACAAACGGTTTTTAACCCCTTTCCGCGACGACATTTGGAACCGTCACCAAGTGAGTGTGGGCGATAGGGGGGGGGGGTCCTTCCCACACCACCCAAAAACCATCGGGGATATGCCCTCCTGGCACACACGCTCAACAAAATAAGGTCGTGTGCGACCACGAGCGCTCAAATACGGAAATACGTATAGTAGAGCTAAAAATACAATTATACGGCGAAATTGTTTTTGCTCGCAAGTACATCCCACACAATCAGTCCCCGCTAAATGTTTCTGTTTATATGTACATCCCACATAGTCGCTTCAAGGAAGACATTTCCGTTCACAAGTATATCACACACAATTTTTCCCGTTAAATCGTTTGCGTTATTGAATGTATCACACACGGTCCGAAGAAGAAACTGTGTGGCAAAGGTTGTCCATCACACACAGTTTTTATGTGATAAACATTTGCGCAAGGTGGCCTAACGCAAATAATTTTCAAAAGAAAGTCTTGTGTGATTGTTCATTGATCCAACACGCTTTATTCCTAGAAACTGTGTGCGTTGCCTGAGGTCATCGCCCACGGCATTTTTTCAACAACCGTTTGCAATAGCAAAACCCAATTAGCAGGCTAATTCACCATTAGCAGGCTAATTGCCCTATTATTATTAATCTATTTATTAATATAATTGACATTCATATTAAGAACATAATATATTTCATTTCCATATTAAGGAAGCATAATTTCATAATTGAAATACATCAGAGTACAACATGATATAGCTTCAGCACTCAGCTATCACATTACACAACTGCACCAGCACCAAGTTTCACATGCAATATGTAGAACCTTTCGAAATTAACATCATAGATGGTATATAGAAAGATGCATCTCATCTGGAAAACTGCTGAAGCGGAAGGCGGATATTGAGCCTTCATTCATGTTGAAAGTCTTTGCAACTTTAGGCCAGTGCCTGTGGATGATTGACCGTCCTTCCTTCGTCCTCTTCAGGAACACTTCAATATTGAACCGTGGGTGTTGTATGAAAACCTTCCTTGCTTCCTGACCATAGAGGTGGGTTGAGAAGTAATCATCAATGAACTGCTTTGGAAAGGCCTAAAAATAAGAATGTGCATAAATATCTTCTCTATATTGGAAATGGGGAAAAGGAATAAAAAAGGCAAGGTATAATAGTTAGTACCATCTTGTAGTAAACTGATGGCTTTTTCATTGTGCGGAGAAAGATCTTGTTGTTTTTTGTCGCTAATTTCTTTATCCTAACAATCTTTCTGAGTTTCTTGATTTGATTGATATTCATGGACAACTCATTTCCCCATATGTAAAAAGGGTCGAACAGTGGATCAAAACCTCTGACAGTAGGACCTACATGTGCAAGGCCAAATTGTTAAAAACCAAAATATTAGAATGGTTCCTGCAATTGCGCAATAATGTGCTATTAGACAACGGACCATGCACGTGCTAACCTCGATTGTAAACCTCAGTGCTTCCCATTGTTTCCATGCAACGCACATAAGGTAGTTAGTCATCGGGTTAAGTATTTACTACAACCAAATTCAATTTATTCCTAACATGGTATACAATAACAGAATGCACCCACAACTATTGAACATCGCATTGCAAAATTGAATCAAACAGTTAACTAAACACCACAACACAAATAAACCAAACGTTAACTAAGCACCACATTACACAATGTATAACCAAACCAACCATGCTTGACAACTTGGAAATATAGCAATTGTATTCGTTTATCATGTATTTTGTAAAGATAAATTTGATTTATTTCTTACATGGAAGACAATAAAAAATTGCAGCCTAAAGAATTGAACATCACATTTACAGAATTGAACCAAACAGTTAACTGAAGACGACAACAAATTAACAAAACAGTTAATAAGTGAGCACCACATTGCATGACATATAGAACATATACACTAGAGCAACAGATTGCATGGTAAAATTAGATAGCACAATTCACTAGAATTTGTGAAGGAAATGCAGGAGCAGCACACGCAATGGGTAAATCGAGCATGCTTAACCGGCGTAGCTAGCAAATGGCAAGGTGCTCCTCCAAGATCTGGGGGTCGACATGAATGTCAGCCATCGCGACCTCATCCGCGCGTGCGGCCGCGATTTGCTTCTCCGCTGCCAAATGCTCTTTGATATCCTGACTATACTGCGTGCACCATGGCTTAGGGTCGCGCTTATTTGATGGAGGGGTCGATGATTTGGGTGGAAGGTGTCACGCTCGCGCCGGCGGTCGGGGCATATGGGATGTGGAAGGAGGAGGAGGATGGGGGTCGGGTGTGTGGATTACCTGCCTGGATAGACGAGGCCGAGCAGGGTGAAGGAGGGTCGCCGACTAGGAGGCAGCGCTGCAAGCAAGGAGTGAAGGTTTCAACTTGGAAAGGAAGGCGGAGACAGGTGAATTGTGACTTTTGGTAATGGGAAGGGGCGGGGAGGTAGATATTACCACGGAAGCTGAAAATTTGGAATCGCTTCAGCGGAAAAACTGGCGCGCAAAGTGTCATCAGACACGGTCCCTTATTCAGAACTGTGTACGATATGTAAACATCACAAACGATTCAGATAGCTTAACACGTGTATGATGAGTTTGTTTGAACGTCAAAAATTTTGGTTTGAATTTCCCTGGTTACAGTGGTCATCCACGTCATTGCATAATTTGGGTACACAAAGGAGACTAACTTCTTAATCCAGGAAGTTCAGCAATTAAACAGAGCTAGCCAACCTAAACATTACTCTAACAAATTAAAGACCAGCACTCTTAATTAAACAAAACAAAGAGTACTACTACGGCTGGTGTTCGTCGACCTCCGCCGCCGCCTCCATGTCCAGCTCGCACCCGACGGTCTCTTGGGGAAGGGGCTCCATGGCATCCATCGCACTATACTCGGCAAGCATCTCGCCATCCGCATTTGCCATCTCTTTGGAAAAGGCCGCCACGAGCTGGGCGTGGGCGGACATGATCTGGGCTTGGACGGGTTCCGTCGTCACAAGGTATGTGGCGGAGGAACGGACGACTGCTCGAACGCTCTCGACGATTGCCAGCTCTTCGGTCGTGGGTTGCCGACTGTTGTCGGAGAAGTTTCGTTCAATTTGTGCCGTGACCACCAGGAGCTGAGCGTGGGCGGCCTCCATCAGGGCTAAGGCCGCCGCTGCGAAATGGGCAGCTGTTGTGCCGCTCTCGCCAGTTGTTATCCCCGAGCCAGATGTTGTTGCCGCCACCTGAGAAGCAACAGCGGCCGTTTGGGCTGCCATGGCTGCCCGGTCGCAGATTGCGGCCGTGCTCATGCACCTTGTTAGCACGCGCATGGTGGCTGTGTCCGCGCTCCCGCCGGAGTGGGCCATCGAAGTTGCCCTCACGACACGGGTCCATGTGCCCATCTTTCATCGGCGATGATTGAAGAGTGAAATGATATTTGGGGAGCAAGCTAGTGTTCTTGAGACGTCGGCTGTGGACTGTAGACGACGCACCTTCTCGCGTAAGCCATAGGCATACTATACACCGACGGTGTTCCAGGATATCTTGTGCTGCATCTCACATGGTTGGTGATAATAAACTGTGTGGGATCTACTTGATTTTTCATCTTGATTTGAATTACATAATGGGGTCACAGCGGCAATGAACGGTGTTTGAATTGCTAGACCTTTTATCTGGAGTGAACATACAACTATATGTGTGTCATAAAAGAATTGGAATTATTCAGGGTTCGTCTGAATATTTTATACATTAAATTGGTTTTCTAGCCATTTCAGGTGCACAATTCAAAATTAAACGACATGCACATGCTCCGGTGCACCAACATGGGTTGTAAAATCATATATGTGTCCATGGGTTTATGCTTGTCTCCCATGCAAGAAATGGGGATGAAATTCGAACACCACGACACCGTGGCTCTTCGGCAAACGTCGACGTACTTGCTTTTGTAATTCTAGTAAATCCAAAATTCGTCCGAAATTCATGAAACTTGGCATGCTATCATCGAGCGATATCAACATGCCGTGGTAAAAATTTGCCCATTTGGGTAGGTTTGGGTATATGCTTCTCACAAACCAGAGCTTCTCACAACAAGCATGATGGTTTGGGTAGGGAATGTCTCACCTTTGGGGACGAAACGATATCCATTGCCTCTTATTGCTTCCAAATTTTTTCTCGTGTCAACATAGAACAACATGAGTGTTGTGTTAATTTTGGTGATTTTTCGGGGTTCGTTTGGACATTTTTATGCATTAACTGAGTTTTTTTAATGCATTTATGTGCATAATTCAAATTTAAACTACATGCACATGATCCAGTGCATACAAATTGGTTAAAAAAACAAATATGTGTCCTTGGGTGCATGCTTAGGTCCCATGCAAGAAATGGGAATGAATTTCAAACACCAGGGCACCGTTGATTGCCGGCAAAACATTGAGATTCCTGTTTTTTAAATTCTAGTAAATCCAAAACTCGTCTGAAATTCATGAAACTTGGCATGCTTTCATGGAGAGGCATCAACATGTCGTGGTAAAAAATTTGTCCCGTTTGGGGTAGGTTTGGGTATATGCTTCTCACAACAAGTATGATGGTTTGGGTAGGGAACGCCCCACCTTTGTGGACGAAACGATATCCATTGCCTCTTATTGCTTCCAAAAAATTTCTCGTCTCAACATAGAACAACAGGAGTGTTGTGTCAATTTTTGTGATTTTTCGGGGTTCGTTTGGACATTTTTATGCGTTAACTGAGTTTTCAATGCATTTATGTGCATAATTCAAATTTGAACTACATGCACATGCTCTAGTGCATATTTTTTGTTGAAAAATCAAATATGTGTCCTTGGGTGCATGCTTAGGTCCCATGCAAGAAATGGGAATGAATTTCAAACATCAGGGCACCGTTGATTGCCGGCAAAATATTGAGATGCCTGGTTTTTAAATTCTAGTAAATCCAGAACACGTCTGAAATTCATGAAACATGGCATGCTATCATGGAGCGGCATCAACATGTCGTGGTAAAAATTTTGTCCCGGTTGGGGCAGTTTTGGGTATATGCTTCTCACAAATCAGAGCTGCTCACAACAAGCATGATGGTTTGGGTAGGGAACGTCGCGCCTTTGGGGATGAAATGATATCCAATGCCTCTTATTGCTTCTAAATTTTTTCTCGTGTCAACATAGAACAAAAGGAGTGTTGTATCAATTTTTGTGTTTTTCGGGGTTCGTTTGGACATTTTTATGCATTAACTGAGTTTTCAATGCATTTATGTTCATAATTCAAATTTGAACTACATGCACATGCTCCAGTGCATATAAATTGGTTGAAAAATCAAATATGTGTCCTTGGGTGCATGCTTAGGTCCCATGCAAGAAATGGGAATGAATTTCAAACACCAGGGCACCATTGATTGCCGGCAAAACATAGGGATGCTTGGTTTTTAAATTCTAGTAAATCCAAAACTCGTCTGAAATTCATGAAACTCGGCATGCTATCATGGAGCGGCATCAACATGTCATGGTAAAATTTTTGTCCCATTTGGGGCAGGTTTGGGTATATACTTCTCAGAAATCAGAGCTTCTCACAACAAGCATGATGGTTTTGGTAGGGAACGTCCCACCTTTGGGGACGAAACGATATCCATTGCCTCTTATTGCTTCCAAAAAATTTCTCGTGTCAACATAGAACAACAGGAGTGTTGTGTCAATTTTTGTGATTTTCAGGGTTCGTTTGGACATTTTTATGCATTAACTGAGTTTTCAATGCATTTATGTGCATAATTAAATTTGAACTACATGCACATGCTCCAGTTCATATAAATTGGTTGAAAAATCAAATCTGTGTCCTTGGGTGCATGCTTAGGTCCCATGCAAGAAATGGGAATGAATTTCAAACACCAGGACACTGTTGATTGCCGGCAAAACATTGAGATGCCTGGTTTTTAAATTCTAGTAAATCCAAAACTCATCTGAAATTCATGAAACTTGGCATGCTTTCATGGAGCGGCATCAACATGCCGTGGTAAAAAAATTGTCCCGTTTGGGGCAGGTTTGGGTATATGCTTCTCACAAACCAGAACTTCTCACAACAAGCATGATGGTTTGGGTAGGGAACGTCCCACCTTTGGGACGAAACGATATCCATTGCCTCTTATTGCTTCCAAAACATTTCTCGTGTCAACATAGAACAACAGGAGTTTTGTGTCAATTTTTGTGATTTTTCGAGGTTCGTTTGGACATTTTTATGCATTAACTGGGTTTTCAATGCATTTATGTGCATAATTCAAATTTGAACTACATGCATATGCTCCGGTGCATATAAATTGGTTGAAAAATCAAATCTGTGTCCTTGGGTGAATGCTTAGGTCCTATGCAAGAAATGGGAATGAATTTCAAACACTAGGGCACCGTTGATTGCCGGCAAAACATTGAGATGTTTGGTTTTAAAATTCTAGTAATTCCAAAACTCGTGTGAAATTCATGAAACTTGGCATGCTACCATGGAATGGCACCCGACATGATGTTATATTTTTCATGTCCATTTTGAGAGAAGTCGCACTCAAATAATGACAACCAATAAAGGCATTTTGAAAAAATAGCTGCCACTTTAATATCTCAAATGTTTGTATAATACAAACCGTGTGCGTTCTGTTAACCATTCACGTGATGCCACATGTCTTGGTTTTAATGATTGTAGGAGGTGTCGTGCGGATAGCTGCTTGACCTTGACTGAACGGGAGGCGTGCGAGCGCAGTCCGGTGCGCAGGCTGGCCGAGAGGAGTGCAAGCTGTCCTTGAATGCGTAGGCTCACGGGGAAGCATGCGAGTTGTACGCTGTGCAGGCTCACTGAGAAGCGAGCCCTTTGACTTCCATGGCCGCCCGCCTTCCTCTCTATGTGCGCGCCCCCTCAGTGGCATGGGATGCCGCCGCTGAACGCTACCTCTCAGCGCCGCCAGCTGTCGTCCTCCCGCCCCCGCCCGTCGGCCCCGGGACGACATGATGCAAAGTGAGAGCAGGATTGGTGCATCTCTTCAACGCAAATGGTTCTTTTGGATGACCCATGTGCAAGCACTTACAAACAAATTGGTGTGATTTACATCTGTCATATTGGGTATGTTACCATTTGTCAAACTGGAAAGATTGACATTTGTTGATCTAGTAACATTGCCATTTGTCAACCTTGTAACACTGCGATTTGTCAAAATATGTAGCTAAAAATCACTAGCAGTATCTAATTTTTGCAACTAAAATTCAGTAATTAAGCATAGATTTCATTCATAGATTAAGCATTCGTTCTTAATTTATACAAACATTTCAACTTGACAGCTGAACCGACCAAACTTTTCCCCAATTTTAAGTACGTTGTACAGTTCCACCACATCTATAGTCAGATGAACTGAACAAAATAGCGCCTAAATACTACTACTGCGAAGGGGCTTTGTACTACTTCCGGCTGCCTCTCCTCTGCCGAGCGCGCTCAATAAGAGGCGGAGGAGGAGGAGCCTACCGACGAGCTGGGCAACCGCAATACGGTGCCTGCTGCTACCTCTTGAGCTTGCGTTGGTTTTCCCTTGAAGAGGAAAGGGTGATGCAGCAAAGTAGTGTAAGTATTTCCCTCAGTTTTGAGAACCAAGGTATCAATCCAGTAGGAGGTAACACGCAAGTCCCTAGTACCTGCACAAACAAACAGGAACCTCGCAACCAACGTGATAAAGGGGTTGTCAATCCCTTCATGGTCACTTATGAAAGTGAGATCTGATAGAGATGGTAATATAAATATTTTTGGTATTTTTATTGTATATATTGGAAAATAAATATTGCAAAATAAAAAACAATGGAAATAGCAAGTAGATAGGAAAATAATATGATGGAAGATAGACCCGGGGGGCATAGGTTTCACTAGTGGCTTCTCTCAAGATAGCAAATTCTACGGTGGGTGAACAAATTACTGTCGAGCAATTGATAGAAAAGCACATAGTTATGAGAATATCTAGACATGATCATGTATATAGGCATCACGTCCGCGACAAGTAGACCGAAACGATTCTGTATCTACTACTATTACTCCACACATCCGACCGCTACCCAGCATGCATCTAGAGTATTAAGTTCATAAGAATAGAGTAACGCATTAGGCAAGATGACATGATGTAGAGGGATAAACTCAAGCATTATGATATAAACCCCATCTTTTTATCCTCGATGGCAACAATACAATACGTGCCTTGCTGCCCCTGCTATCATTGGGAAAGGACACCGCACTTCTCCCATTGCAAGAAAGATCAATCTAGTAGGCCAAACCAAACTAATAATTCGAAAAGACTTGCAAAGATATTAAATCATGTATAAGAGATTTCAGAGAAGAATCAAATATTGTTCATAGATAATCTTGATCATAAACCCACAATTCATCAGATCTCGACAAACACACCGCAAAAAGAATTACATCAAATAGATCTCCAAGAGAATCGAGGAGAACTTGGTATTGAGATCCAAAGAGAGAGAAGAAGCCATCTAGCTAATAACTATGGACCCAAAGGTCTGTGCTAAACTACTCACACATCATCGAAGAGGCTATGGTGTTGATGTAGAAGCCCTTCGTTATTGATTCCCCCTTCGGCGGAGCACTGGAAAAGGCCCCAAGATGGGATCTCACGGGCACAGAAGGTTGCGGCAGTGAAAATAGGGTTTCGTGGTGCTCCTGGATGTTTTCGGGGTATATGGGTATATATAGGAGGAAGAAGTACGTCGGTGGAGCTGCGAGGGGCCCACGAGGGTGGGGTGCGCCTACCCCCCTGGGTGCGCCCTCCTGCCTCGTGGCCTCCTCGCTTCTTTCTTGACGTCCACTCCAAGTCTCCCGGATCACGTTTGTTCCAACAATAACTCTCCCGAAGGTTTCATTCTGTTTGGATTCCGTTTGATATTCCTTTTTCTGTGAAACACTGAAATAGGCAAAAAAACAACAATTTGCACTGGGCCTTTGGTTAGTAGGTTAGTCCCAAAAATAATATAAAAAGGTATATTAAATCCCATTAAACATCCAAAACAGATAATATAATAGCATGGAACAATAAATAGTTATAGATACGTTGGAGACTTGTCACCTGCCGCTGTTGCAGCTTCAGCGACGCTCACCTCGAACACCCTCTGCCGCTCCAGACGACCCCACATGAAGCGGTGGTTCTACTCGTAGGCCGCCATGGTGAAATTGGTAGACACAGTGCTCTTAGGAAGCAGTCCTGATTCCCCACCAATGAGGCGGTGTGTGCCGCAACCACGACGGCGGTAAGGCTCTTTGCGTGCTCGATGAGGCGCTCCTCCTCCTCCCGCGGGAACTCGATGTAGCGCGCAAGGTCGCTGACGCACGTGCGGGCATCCACCTCCGCCTCCCACCTTCGGGCGGTGGTGGCGGAGCGGGTGATGACCCCGACGGTCGACGGGGGGCTGGCGGCCACGGCGGCCGATGACGGGGTGGCGGCCACGACCACCACCTCCCGCCTTCGGGCCGCAGTGGCGGAGCGGGTGATGGCCATGGTGGCCGATAGTGGGATGGAGGCCACGACGGCTACCTCCCTCCTTCGGGACGTGGCGGCGGAGCGGGCGATGGCCCTGGCTTTCGACGGTAGTGTGGCGGCAACAGCTGTCGACGGGCACCGGCGGCAGAGCGTGTGGTGGGTGTTCCGCGCACACCCAATAGGGACGCCACGCGCACTACACTATGCCAGGGACTGCGCCGCCACTGCGGTGTAGCCTCCCAGCTGGAGCTGTCCTCTGATGACGACAGAGTGGCTGAGCGATGACGATGGATCGGTGCCATTGGCGATTGTGGAGAAGAACACAAGATAAGCTACAGGAAGGGAGCGGAAAATGCGACGCGGGACTCGCCGGCCATGAGGGTTTTTATAGCAGGCCGGTAAGCATTGGGATTTTGGGGGATTTCACTGAGTCGGGCAGAAAGCTTGCGCGGGAACATGCGAGGTTGCGCGGGAACGGGCTCACCGACGATTCATTGGCGCCACTATTTGGCCAAAAGAACGCCCCTGTGCGCTGCACAAGCTTGCGCTATAAGCCGTCTGCGGCAGCGGGGTGACAAGACGTGCGAGAGGAGGACGAAAGGCCACGTACACATATAGTTAATAAAAAACGTTTGCGATTTAATTACCTACTATACCCCCATCCTGGTTTATAAGTATGATTTAACTAAGAAAATACGAATGCATGTCGCCAAAGATTATATAGTTGGATTTGTATTTGAACATAGTTCCAATTATATAATTTTTATAACATGCATTAACATTTTGTTGGTTAAATTTGAGGGCAAAGTATGGCACAAAATATAAAGGGGACTATAGACTAGACAGAGGTGGTAGCACACGGCCGCTCTCTACACAGCGACACAACTGTCGGCCGGCTTGTAGGCGGCCATTTCCTGCGTGTTCAACTGCTCTATGTGTGTGGTTGCTTGCAGTTCAGGCGGCCGCGGCACGCTCTGCTCGCGTCCCGCCGCGCGCGCTCTGCTCTCGCGTCCCTCCGGGTGCTCTACCCTCGTCCCTCCATGCACGCTGCCAGTTTTTGGGGCCGGCGCACGATCACGCACGTTCGTGTGCATGCGGTTGCGCCGGGCGCGGCACGACGATGCAGTTACGCACTGCAAAAACTGCCATGCGGACGCGCCGAGAATCCATGCCGCCTGGCCACCTTTTTATTCCTGCAGCCATTTACCTTCATCTCTCGTCTCACACGACACAATAAGCACACCGACGAGGACACATATAGAGAGGACATCCAGCAGTTCCAATGGCGCTCCCAGCGGCCGCCGACGACAACGGCAGGCAGTTCACCACGCAACACGTCGTGGACACCCACGTGAGGGGGAAGGCTCTCTCGGTGGTGTACACGAACGATTCGGTCTCGGTGGAGAGCTCCATCCAAACTATGGAGCAGTTCCTTGCCGAGGAAAAGTACCAAGTGGTCGGCTTCGACCTCGAGTACAGCATGGGTCGTGCCGGGCACGATCAGAAGGTTGTCGTCGCCCAGTTGTGCATGCGACATGATGTCCTCGTCTACCACTACCACCTGGCCACAATGCCTTGCGAGCATTTCTCCAGGTTTATCAACAGCTCCAACTACAGTTTCACTGCGGTGGACACCACCAACAATCTAAAAGCGCTCAAGGTTTCGTGCTTGAAATGCCCGAATCTTGTCAACATCCAAAGCCACTACAAGGTCTAGGGCAGCGACAGAAACAAACTGAACTCCCTGGTTAACCTCGCCTCGGCTATCATCGACCCCTACTACATGAAGATGAAGAATGAGAGCAATAAGGACATGAACCCTGGCACAGTCTGTGGCATAAGAGACTAGATGAACAACATGTCAAGTACGCGGCCATGGACGCGTACACAAGCTACGAGATGTACAGGCGGATCATTGACATGAGGAACTGTCTTCTTCCTGACCCAGATGAGGGATCGAGCGACATAGCAGTGGTGGGAGCGTCACAAGAAGTAGATGACTAGATGATCGTTTCTCCTACTTTAGAATGCGCGCAATTGTTTATTGAGGGGTGTGCGAATGATATGTATAGTCACTTATGTAATTGGATGTTTATTTTAGTTATATATATACATGTTATTCTATTGTAGATAGAGCAAATCACACAGCTTATTAGCAGCAATCATCTGTGTTATTATTGGTCTTCGCACACATTTCTGATTACGGACCTGTTTGCCGCATATCACACACATCTTGTTCAGTTGAACCGTTTCCATTGTGTTGCCTAATCACACACAGTTCTTCCTAGTGAACCGTATGCTATATATTGCACACGCCTTCATCTGGCTGCCCATTTCTTTTGTTCCTCCTCATCCCAAACAGTTAATTGAACTGAACCATATGCCCTGCATCGCACACGGAACTAAAATTTGAACCATGTTTGATGCATCCGTCATCGTAAACGTTTTGCACCTTATTTGACGGGTTTTTTACACCCCCATTTGCTATTATGGCATCGCACACAGTTTCACCGAAGGGTCTTTGATCATAGTGTCGCGTTTGGACCATCCTGCAGTAGTGGGTGATTAGACCCTCAACAAAGAAAAGTAGCAGTTTTTAATTTCTTTAAGTTAAGGTGGAGTTTTAGCACAAGTTTAAACATTCACAATACATTTCAAGCAAGCATGGCAAGTGTATATGAGCAGCGGAAAGTAAAGCATGCAACTTGCAAGAAAGTAAAGGGATGGGATTGGAGTGTGCAAACGCAATTGGAGACACGGAGATTTTTGGCGTGGTTCCAATAGGTGGTGCTATTGTACATCCACGTTGATGGAGACTTCAACCCATGAAGGGTAATGGTTGCGCGAGTCCACAGAGGGGTCCACCCACGAAGGGTCCACGAAGAAGCAACCTTGTCTATCCCACCATGGCCATCACCCACGAAGGAGTTGCCTCACTTGGGTAGATCTTCACGAAGTAGGCGATCTCCTTACCCTTAAAAACTCCTTGGTTCAACTCCACAATCTTGACGGAGGCTCCCAAGTGACACCTAACCAATCTAGGAGACACCACTCTCCAAAAGGTAATGGATGGTGTGTTGATGATGACCTCCTTGCTCTTGTGCTTCAAATGATAGTCTCCCCAACACTCAGCTCTCTCTCACGGATTTGGATTTGGTGGAAAGAATAGTTGAGTGGAAAGCAACTTGGGGAAGGCTAGAGATCAAGATTCTTGTGGTTGGAATGGAATATCTTGGTCTCAACACATGAGTAGGTGGTTCTCTCTCAGAAAATGTATGTTGGAAGTGTAGGCACGTTCTGATGGCTTTCTCCACGAATGAAGAGTGGGTGGAGGGATATATATAGCCTCCACACAAAATCTAACCATTACATACAATTCACCAAACTCGGTGGGATCGAATCATGAAACTCGGTCAGACCAATTTAGTTCAAAATGTGACCGTTAGGTATTTCGGTGGGACCGATATGATCAACTCGGCGGGACCGATGTGCTAGGGTTAGGGTAAAACCTCAACTCGGTTTGACCGATTACACAAACTCGGTGGGACTGATTTTGGTAATAAGCAAAACAGAGAGTTGGTCAAGCAAACTCGGTGGGACCGATTGCATATCTCGGTGAGACCGAAACGATTGCAACAGGCAACAGAGAGTTTGCAAGCCCATCTCGGTGAGACCGAGATCCCATCGGTGAGATCGAACTGATTAGGGTTTCTGGCAGTGGCTATGTCAAATGAACTCGGTGGCGCCGGATAGATCAAATCGGTGGGGCCGAGTTTGACTTTTGGTTTGGGACATATGTGGATATGAGAAAGTGGTTGAGGGCTTTGGAGCATATCACTAAGCACTTTGAGCAAGCAAGCCATTAAGCAACACCTCATCCCCTTTTAATAGTATCGGCTTTTCCTATGGACCCAATGTGATCTTGGATCACGAAAATGAAAATGTAGAGTCTTTAGCTTTTGAGCTTTTGCCAATCTTCTGTCCTTGGCATTTTGAAGGGGTTCCACCTCCTCTTGTCCAAGCCACTCCACTATTGAACTCATCTGAATATACTAGGTAAAAGTATTAGTCCAACAAGAGATATGTTGACATTAATTACCAAAATCACCCATGGAGCACTTGTGCTTTCAATCTCCTCCTTTTTGGTAATTGATGACAACATACATCAAAGCTTTAGATAGAGATATAAAGAATAACAACTAAAGCTTTGGAAGGACATGCAACATGCATATGCTCCCCCTACATGTATGCAATCGTGTAAATATGGAATATAAGAGCATGTGAGTGCCTAAGCATGACAGAGCAAGCAATGAGTTACATGTATCTTGGCTATATGCATCAGAGCAAATGATGTGAATATAGGAATTGTACCTTCATGTTCATGAGTCCTTCTTGCAAACAATATGTACATCAGCAAGAGATCTTCATGCACATGAGTGTGATGCATATACTTAACTTGTGGTCTTGGGCTGGCTTTGGAAGAGGTGAACCTAAGTAAACAAGGTTAGATAACATAGAGGCGTCTACTAAACAGAGCAAACAGCAAACCACAAGAGTACCAAGATTGGGATGACATGTAGAGAATGAGTACTAGGTACTCCTATTAGATATAGACATGTACCCAAAGGTAAAGATATGCAATGAATTCAAAGATTTCCTTCCCTTAGATGTCTTTCTCCCCCTGAATCTTATATTGGATAATGGGAGAATATAGGGAAAATAAAATCAGAGCAAAAAAAATCAAAGCACAATAATCATAGCACAAACTAACATGTCTTTCCCCTCTTAAAGACATGTGACTTTTCTCCTCTTGAATACCAAGCATCTGGGGTCTCTCTCTGTTTGATGTGATTAAGCATTCTCCCCCTTTGATGTGATTAAGCTTTGATGTGAGCTCTCTCTCCCCCTTTGACATCAATTTCCAAGAAGGGGTCTTCTGGAGTGTGAGTCAAATAGGTTTGGTCCTTGAGTCACGTGACAAAGTACCAAGTGGAATGTGATGCAGGTAGAGGACAAGAATCATTGAGTGGAGCTGGAACAAATATGCAGGATGCAAATGGCAAATTGTCTTCTCAGTGTTGAAATCGGTAACACTGAGTTGTTTTCTTCGGTGGCACCGAGATGGTTCGGTTTGACCGAAAGAGACAAACCGGTGTGTTCGAGTTTAACATAGAGAGAACACTTGTCATCTCAGCTCACTAGGCAAATAAGATCTCACAAAGATTTGCAAGGAATTTACTTAAGGATTTGCAATGAATTGGATGCAAGGAACGCAGAACATAACAGAGAAAATAAAGAAATCTAGATTAAGTTTTTTTTATTAAAGAAGGGGAACAAATATGCAAGAGACAAATGCAAGAACATAGAGAAACACTAGAGAACTTCATCTAGAATTGGTTGGCGACAAAGTCACCAATGTTAGAGTATATTGACTGAGGAGTCAAGTGAGAACACTTGATCGTAGGTCATACTCATCGTTTAAGATCAAAATGGAGTTCCCATTTTTCATTTAAGCAATTTGATGTATTCGCATCTTGTTGAGCTGCTTTGACCCATGTCTTGGGGTAAAACTTCTCTAAGATGAAATGACATACCTTGGGTGGTGGTGTTGAACTTGATCATGTAGTCGAACTTGTGTGGGATGCTCAAGGTTGATGTAGCTCATCAATGATGGGAGAACCACTTGTAGTTTGAGTTCATATACCCACATGGGTTAATCTTGCAAGGAAAAGCACTTGTGTATCCAAAATGACAATCATGAAATTTGATACCAAATGAAACTTGATATAAAGATTTTGTGAAAGGATATCTTGAAAGGTGTCATGCTTCCTTGTCTTCAACCACCATGTTGTAGAGACTTGGTGATGTAGAGATTGCTCAAAATGTGAGTGATTTGCAATCTCATAGATTTTGATTCATCCAAGTACCTAAAAGGGTTAGATAGCATGCAAGGGTGCAAATATATATCCAAGACATATGAATATCATCACAAGGGAAATATCAAGGATTAGCCAAAGGCTCAAGCCTTGCATGTATCCAAATGGAGTTTCTACTCCAAGTTTGAGGCATCAATGATGTTCAATTCACCTCCCAAATGGCAAAATACTTTCTCATCAAGCAGTTTGGTGAATATATCCGCCAATTGCTTATTGGTACGAACATGCTTAAGATCAATGCCCCCATTGGCAACATGATCTCGAATGAAACGATAACGGACATCAATATGCTTAGTTCGAGAATGTTGCACGTGATTGTGAGCAATCTTAATAGCACTTTCATTTTCACAAAGCAATGGAACATGCTTCACATAGATCCCATAATCTTTAAGAGTTTGGGTCATCCAAAGTAATTGAGCACAACATGAACCGGCGACAATGTATTCCGCTTTGGCGGTAGATAAGGATACCAAGTTTTGTTTCTTGGAGGACCAAGACACAAGAGATCTACCAAGAAATTGACAAGTACCCGAAGTGGAATTTCTATCAACCTTGTCTCCGGCATAGTCCGAGTTGGAATAGCCAACAAGATCAAAAGAAGACCTCTTAGGATACCAAATGCCAAAATTTGGTGTATGAATTAAGTATCTCACTATCCTTTTCATAGCCTTAAGATGACATTCTTTGGGGGCCGCTTGATATCGTGCACACATGCACACACTTAACATAATAGCGGGACGGGAGGCACATAGATATAGTAAACCTTTTGGTCAACCGGTTTGTGATACGTCCATTTTGCATCATGCTTTTATATCGATATTTATCGCATTATGGGCTGTTATTACACATTATGTCACAACACTTATGCATATTCTCTCTTATTTTACAAGGTTTACATGCAGGGGGAGAATGCTGGCACCTGGAATTCTGGGCTGGAAAAGGAGCAAATATTAGAGACCTATTCTGCACATCTCCAAAAGTCCTAAAACTCCACGGGAATTATTTTCAGAATATATAAAAAATATTGGGCAGAAGAAGTACCAGAGGGGGGGCCACCCACCTTCCACGAGGGTGGGGGCGCGCCCTACCCCCCTAGGCGCGCCCCCTGCCTCGTGGCCCCCCTGGCAGCCCTCTAATGCCCATCTTTGGCTATATGGAGTCTTTCATCGAGGAAAAAATCATAAGCTAGCTCACGGGACGATACTCCGCCGCCACGAGGCGGAACCTCGGCGGAACCAATCTAGGGCTCCGGCGGAGCTGTTCTGCCAGGGAAACTTCCCTCCGGGAGGGGGAAATCATCACCATCGTCATCACCATCGATCCTCTCATCGGGAGGGGGTCAATCTCCATCAACATCTTCACCAGCACCATCTCATATCAAACCCTAGTTCATCTCTTGTATCCAATCTTTGTATCCAAACCTCAGATTGGTACCTGTGGGTTGCTAGTAGTGTTGATTACTGCTTGTAGTTGATGCTAGTTGGTTTATTTGGTGGAAGATCATATGTTCAGATCCATTATGCATATGAACATGAATATGCTTTGTGAGTAGTTACGTTTGTTCCTGAGGACATGGGAGAAGTCTTGCTATAAGTAGTCATGTGAATTTGGTATTCGTTCGATATTTTGATGAGATGTATGTTATCTTTCCTCTAGTGGTGTCATGTGAACGCCGACTACATGACACTTCACCATTTTTTGGGCCTAGAGGGAGGCATTGGGAAGTAATAAGTATATGATGGGTTGCTAGAGTGATAGAAGCTTAAACCCTAGTTTATGTGTTACTTCGTAAGGGGCTGATTTGGATCCATATGTTTCATGCTATGGTTAGGTTTACCTTAATACTTCTGTTGTAGTTGCGGATGCTTGCAATAGGGGTTAATCATAAGTGGGATGCTTGTCCAAGGAAGGATAGTACCCAAGCACCGGTCTACCCACATATCAAATTATCAAAGTACTGAACGTGAATCATATGAGCGTGATGAAAACTAGCTTGACGATAATTCCCATGTGTCCTCGGGAACGCTTTCCTTCATATAAGAGTTTTTCCAGGCTTGTCCTTTGCTACGAAAAGGATTGGGCCATCTTGCTACACCTTATTTACTTTTATTACTTGCTACCTGTTACAAATTACCTCATCACAAAACTATCTGTTACCGATAATTTCAGTGCTTGCAAAGAATACCTTGCTGAAAACCGCTTGTCATTTCCTTCTGCTCCTCGTTGGGTTCGACACTCTTACTTATGGAAAAGGCTGTGATAGATTCCCTACACTTGTGGGTCATCAAGAATCTTTTCTGGTGCCGTTGCCGGGGAGTGAAGCGCCTTTGGTAGGGGGAATTTGGTAAGGAAAAAATTTATATAGGGTGCTGAAATTTACTATCACTTGTTACTATGGAACATAATCCTTTGAGGGGCTTGTTCGGGGTATCTTCACCCCGACCAGTAGAGCAAAGAGTTGCTCCTCAACCTACTTAACCTACTGAAAATGTTTACTTTGAAATTCCTTCGGGTATGATAGAGAAACTGCTAGCTAATCCTTTCACATGTGATGGAACATTGCATCCCGATTTGCACCTAATCTATGTGGATGAAGTTTGTGGATTGTTTAAGCTTGCAGGTATGCCCGAGGATGATATCAAGAAGAAGGTCTTCCCTTTATCTTTGAAGGGAGAGGCATTTACATGGTTTAAGCTATGTGATGATATGGGATCATGGAACTACAACCGATTGAAATTGGAAGAAGATTTATCCTATGCATCTTGTTCATCGTGATCGTAATTATATATACAATTTTTGGCCTCGCGACGGAGAAAGCATCGCTCAAGCTTGGGGAAGGCTTAAGTCAATGTTATATTCATGCTCCAATCATGAGCTCTCAAAAGAAATGATTATTCAAAAAAATTATGCTCGGCTTTCTCTAAGTAATTGCTCCATGCTTGATACTTCTTGTACTGGTTCTTTTATGATGAAGACTATTGAATTCAAATGGGATTTATTGGAAAGAATTAAACGCAACTCTGAATATTGGGATCTCGATGAAGGTAAGGAGTCAGGTATAACACCTAAGTTTGATTGTGTTAAATCTTCTATGGATACCGATGCTTTTCGTGAATTTAGCACTAAATATGGACTTGACTATGAGATAGTAGCTTCTTTCTGTGAATCCTTTGCTACTCATGTTGATCTCCCTAAGGAGAAGTGGTTTAAATATAATCCTCCCATAGAATTAAAAGTAGTTGCACCTATTAAAGTTGAAGAAAAGATTATCACTTATAATGATCATGTTGTTCCTACTGCTTATATTGAGAAACCACCTTTCCCTGTTAGAATAAAGGATCATGCTAAAGCTTCAACTACGGTCAACAAAAGTAATATTAAGACACCCAAACCCCCTGAGAAAATTAAAAGTTGAACCTAGTGTTACTATGGTTAAAGATCTCTTGGCCGATAATATTGATGGGCATGTTATTTACTTCTGTGGTGAAGCGGCTAGAATTGCTAGACCTGATACTAAAAATAAACATAGACCTGTTGTAGGCATGCCTGTTATTTCTGTTAAAATAGGAGATCAGTGCTATCATGGCTTATGTGATATGGGTGCTAGTGCAAGTGCAATACCTCATTCCTTATACAAAGAAATTATGCATGATATTGCACCTGTTGAGATAGAAGAGATTGATGTTACAATTAAGCTTGCCAATAGAGATACTATTTCACCAGTCGGGATTGTTAGAGATGTTGAAGTCTTGTGTGGGAAAGTTAAATACCCTGCTGATTTTCTTGTTCTTGGTTCCCCACAAGATGATTTTTGTCCCATTATATTTGGTGGACCCTTCTTGAACACTGTTAATGCTAAGATAGACTGCAATAAGGATATTGTTTCTATTTGTCTAGGGGACATGTCTCATGAGTTTAATTTTGCTAAATTTCATGGACAACCCCATGATAAAGAATTTCCTAGTAAAGATGAAATTATTGGTCTTGCTTCTATTGTCGTGCCTCCTAGTGACCTTTAGAACAATATTTGTTAGACCATGAAAATGATATGTTTATGAATGAAAGAAGGGAAATAGATGAAGTATTCTTTAAACAGGGACCTATTTTGAAACACAACTTGCCTGTTGAAATCCTAGGGGATCCTCCTCCACCTAAGGGTGATCACGTGTTTGAGCTTAAACCTTTACCTGATACTCTTAAATATGCTTATCTTGATGAGAAAGAGATATGTCATGTTATTATTAGTGCTAACCTTTCGGAGCATGAAGAAAAGAAATTATTGAAAACTATGAAGAGGCACTGTGCTGCTATTGGATATACTCTTGATGATCTTAAGGGTATTAGTCCCACTCTATGCCAGCACAAAATAAAACTGGAGAAAGATGCTAAACTGGTTGTTGATCACCAACGACGGTTAAGTCCTAAGATGAAAGAAGTGGTAAGAAAAGAAATATTAAAGCTTCTGGAGGCAGGTATAATTTATCTCGTTGCTGATAGTCAATGGGTAAGTCCTGTCCATTGTGTCCCTAAGAAGGGAGGTATTATTGTTGTTCCTAATGATAAAGATGAATTGATCCCACAAAGAATTGTTACAGGTTATAGAATGGTAATTGATTTCCGCAAATTAAATAAAGCTACTAAAAAGGATCATTACCCTTTACCTTTTATTGATCAAATGCTAGAAAGACTAACCAAACATACACATTTTTGCTTTCTAGATGGTTATTTTGGTTTCTCTCAAATACCTGTGTCAAAAGAGGATCAAGAAAAGACAACTTTCACTTGCCCTTTCGGTACCTTTGCTTATAGATGTATGCCTTTTGGTCTATGTAATGCACCTGCTACATTTCAAAGATGTATGACTGCTACATTCTCTGACTTTTGTGAAAAGATTGTTGAGGTTTTCATGGATGATTTCTCCCTTTACGGAACTTCTTTGATGATTGCTTGAGCAACCTTGATCGAGTTTTGCAGAGATGTGAAGAAACTAATCTTGTCTTGAATTGGGAGAAGTGCCACTTTATGGTTAATGAAGGCATTGTCTTGGGGCATAAAATTTCTGAAAGAGGTATTGAGGTTGATAAAGCTAAGGTTGATGCTATTGAAAAGATGTCGTACCCTAAGAACATCAAAGGTATAAGAAGTTTCCTTGGTCATGCCAGTTTTTATAGGAGGTTCATTAAGGACTTCTCTAAAATTTCTAGGCCTCTGACTAACCTCTTACAAAAAGATGTTCCTTTTGTTTTTGATGATGACTGTGTAGAAGCATTTGAAATACTTAAGAAAGATTTGATTTCTGCACCTATTGTTCAGCCTCCTGATTGGAATTTACCATTTGAAATTATGTGTGATGCTAGTGATTATGCTGTAGGGGTTGTTCTAGGACAAATAGTTGATAAGAAATTAAATGTTATCCAATATGCTAGTAAAACTCTAGACAGTGCCCAGAGAAATTATGCTACTAC
This sequence comes from Triticum urartu, assembly GCF_003073215.2. Lineage (NCBI taxonomy): Eukaryota > Viridiplantae > Streptophyta > Magnoliopsida > Poales > Poaceae > Triticum > Triticum urartu. Next base: position 84,605,555 of record NC_053023.1, read on the forward strand.
TGAAAAAGAATTTTTAGCAGTTGTATTTGCTTGTGATAAGTTCAGACCTTATATTGTTGACTCCAAAGTAACTGTTCACACTGATCATGCTACTATTAAATATCTTATGGAAAAGAAAGATGCTAAACCTAGACTTATTAGATGGGTTCTCTTGCTACAAGAATTTGATTTGCATATTATTGATAGAAAGGGAGCTGAGAACCCCATTGCAGACAACTTTTCTAGGTTAGAGAATGTTCTTGATGACCCACTACCTATTGATGATAGCTTCCCTGATGAACAATTAGCTGTCATAAATGCTTCTCGTACTGCTCCATGGTATGCTGATTATCCTAATTATATTGTTGCTAAGTTTATACCACCTAGTTTCACATACCAACAAAAGAAAAAGTTCTTCTATGATTTAAGGCATTACTTTTGGGATGATCCACATCTTTATAAAGAAGGAGTAGATGGTGTTATTAGACATTGTGTACCTGAGCATGAACAGGAATAGATCCCACGCAAGTGTCACACCGGGGCTGATGGAGGACACCATGCTGGAGATAGAACTGCACATAAGGTATTGCAATCCGGTTGTTATTGGCCTACTCTCTTCAAGGAATTATTTGTTTTGTCTTGTGATGAATGTCAAAGAATTGGTAATATTAGTAGACGTCAAGAAATGCCTATGAATTATTCACTTGTTATTGAACCATTTTATGTTTGAGGCTTCGATTATATGGGACCGTTTCCTTCCTCTAATGGGTATACTCATATTTTAGTTGCTGTTGATTACGTTACTAAGTGGGTAGAAGCTATTCCAACTAGTAGTGTTGATCGTAACACCTCTATTAAGATGCTTAAAGAAGTTATTTTTCCAAGGTTTGGAGTTCCTAGATACTTAATGACTGATGGAGGTTCACATTTTATTCATGGTGCTTTTCGTAAAATACTTGCTAAGTATGATGTTAATCATAGAATTGCATCTCCATATCATCCACAGTCTAGTGGTCAAGTAGAACTGAGCAATAGAGAGCTTAAATTAATTTTGCAAAAGACTGTTAATAGATCTAGGAAGAATTGGTCCAATAAACTTGATGATGCATTATGGGCTTATAGAACTGCATATAAAAATCCTATGGGTATGTCTCCGTATAAGATGGTTTATGGTAAAGCTTGTCACTTACCTCTCGAACTAGAACATAAGGCATATTGGGCCATTAAAGAGCTCAACTATGACTTCAAACTTGCTGGTGAGAAGAGGATTTTTGACATTAGCTCACTTGATGAATGGAGAACCCAGGCTTATGAGAATGCCAAACCGTTTAAAGAAGAAGTTAAAAGATGGCATGATAAAAGGATACAAAAACATGAGTTTAATGTAGGTGATTATGTATTGTTATACAACTCTCGTTTAAGATTTTTTGCAGGCAAACTGTGACGCCCCGAGACCGATGTGCCAGTTGTCCTCTAGTTATTCGCTGGCGTTGCCATGTCATTTGCTTGCGTGTTGCTTTTCATCATGCCATCATGTGCATTGCATCATCATGTTTTCGAAACTTGCATCCGTCCCGGCCTCCTCGTTCTCTCCGTTGTCTGTTATGAGCCCAGATACACTTGCACGCGCCCGCGGCATGTCCAAAATATTATTTTATAAGTGGCCGGAAAATGTTCTCGGATTGGGTTGAAATTTGGCGTGCGGTCTTATTATAGTGTAGATAGACCGCCTGTCAAATTTCATCGCATTCGGAGTTCGTTTGATGCCCCAATGGATAACTATAGCGGCATTATAGCCGGTCTAACGTCGGACGTTTTCGGTCTCCGGAAACAGATGCTGGGCCCTCTCTCTCTCTTCTCCTCCTCGCAGTCTCGCCACAACCCACCTAGTCCATCCTCCTTCCCCTCTTCGCTTCCGGAGTTGTCCGATGCAACCGCACAGTCCGAAACCCTCTCTGCACAGTGCATCGACCCCTCGCCCGCGCCCGAAAGTTGTCCCGAACCCGACCCGGACTGTCGCCACCGTTGTGTCCGGATCATCCCCAAACGTCTACAAAACATCACCGTTTTCTTATTTGGACTTCCTAGTGTTTTATTCTCGACCGCTCGATTTTAATTGGAGGGACAGATTAGCCCCTAAACTCTCCCTCTTTCCTTATATATAGTCCCTAGTCTAAATCTGGACAAAACCCTATTTCCTAGGGATCCTCCCCTGTCCAGCCGTCGCCGCCAGCCACCTGGTCTCCTCCTATTTTTCCGCGCGCCCCCAATCGCGAGCCAGCCTCCAGATCCACCCGCAGCCATTCTCCTCGATCTCTCCCACCAGCCTCCTCCTTCCTTCGATCCAACCAGCCGTAGGATCGGGGGAGGAACCCTCACGCCCGAGCCTCGCCGACCCTGCAGGCTGCGCCCTCCGGCGACCCCGCCGCCGGCGGCCACGACCAGGACTGACCTCATCCCGGTCCTCTCCTCCTATTTTTGCCTCTCTCTCTCACGGTGGTTCTCTCTCTCTCTCCTTCCCAGGAATGAAAAGGAGTTCGCCCAAGCTCCAAGGCGCCACCGCCACCGTCCTGCTTCGTCTGGTGTCCTTCGAGCAGCGCCACCCGCCAGATCCGCTCGATGCTCGCCTCGCCCCTGCGCCCCAAGTCCCGCGTGGGAGCCTCCTGCAACCCGCCCTCGTCGCCACCTCGATCGCTCGTCTCCTCCTCGAGCTCCTCGTCGGTGACAAGAGCCTCTAGCTGGACCCCGCAGGCCGCGCCCTCCAGATCATCGCCGTGATCGGTCCTCCCCAATCCTCGTCGCCGGCCTCTGCTTCTGCGTTTTGGAAACGACGACGAACAGCGACAAGTCGCCTGCCTGCGTTGACCCCCTCCTCTGCCTCATGCGAAGCCCAGTTCCAGCAGGGCGTGCGTGGCCCAGCGCCAAGGCTCGGCTTCCTGGAGCCCGATGTGAGGAAGCCCATCCTTTGTTTGCTCCTGTGCAGCCCAGTTCGGGCCAGTTTCGGCCCGAGTTGTGTTTTTTTGCAGTATGTTTTAGCTTATTCCAGAGAACGCCCGTTTTGCAGAAAAGCCCTCATACATCATGCATATCATATCTCACAAACCATGCATCGGATTAAAACAAACTTAACATGAAAGTTGCTTAGAATTGTGTGTAGTTTCATATTATGTCATTTTCATCTATGTTTAAAATGTTTAAAATGTTGTTTGGTTAAATTTGCTCCTATGCCATGCTAAAATGATTTAATTCATAACTTAATAACCGTAGCTCGGTTTTAAACAAACTTTATATGTATTTGGGGTAGAAAAATGCCTAGTTTAACATGGTGGCACCAATTTGCATGTTTAACAACTATAAAATATGGATTAGGGCAGAACAGTACCATAACCAAAATATGCACATGAGGAGTTTCCGGACTTGTTGTTCGTTGTTTCCGGCCTCATTTAAACTTGCCTAGATAGGTAGTTTTACTTTTCTTCACCTCTTGCCATGCTAACAACATTGAATATTGTGGGTACATAAACGAGATCGAATTAAATAACTTGAATGTGGTGTTTCGTCAATATGCAACTCGTTGCATATTGAGCTCCACTTAACTTGTAGAGTTGTTTGTGCACTTTGCCATGCCATGCATATTTAAACCGGACATGCATCATACTTGGTTGTGCATCATGCCATGTCTATGTGTTGGTTGTTTACTATGTTGTGTGCTTCTTTCCGATGTTGCTTCTTCGGGTTGGTTCCGATAACGTCACGTTTGTGAGGATCCTTTCGACTTCGTCTATGTGTCTTCTTCATGACTCGTTCTTCTTCCTTGCGGGATTTCAGGCAAGATGACCATACCCTCGAAATCATTTCTATCTTTGCTTGCTAGTTGCTCGCTCTTTTGCTATGCCTATGCTACGATACCTACCACTTGCTTATCATGCCTCCCATATTGTTGAACCAAGCCTCTAACCCACCTTGTCCTAGCAAACCGTTGATTGGCTATGTTACCGCTTTGCTCAACCCCTCTTATAGTGTTGTTAGTTGCAGGTGAAGATTGAAGTTTGTTCCTTGTTGGAACATGGAGATGTTGTTCCTTGTTGGAACCTGTTTACTTGTTGGGATATCACAATATCTCTTATCTAATTAATGCATCTATATACTTGGTAAAGGGTGGAAGGCTCGGCCTTATGCCTAGTGTTTTGTTCCACTCTTGCCGCCCTAGTTTCCGTCATATCGGTGTTATGTTCCCGGATTTTGCGTTCCTTACGCGGTTGGGTAATAATGGGAACCCCTTGACAGTTCGCCTTGAATAAAACTTCTCCAGCAATGCCCAACATTGGTTTTACCATTCGCCACCTAGTCTTTTCTTTCCCTTGGGTCGGCCAGCCCAAGGGTCATCTTTATTTTAAACCCCCCCGGGCCAGTGCTCCTCTGAGTGTTGGTCCAAACTAGAGTCCTGTGCAGCGCCCCCTCGGGGAAACTCGAGGTTTGGTTTTAGTTGTATGGAGAGCTCGTCTGAGTGTGCCCTGAGAACGAGATATGTGCAGCTCCTATCGGGATTTGTCGGCACATTCGGGCGGTGTTGCTGGATGGATTTTAACTTGTCGAAGTGTCTTGTAGAGCCGGGATACCGAGCCTGATCGGAATGTCTCGGGAGAAGGTCTATTCCTTCGTTGACCGTGAGAGCTTGTCGTGGGCTAAGTTGGGACACCCCTGCAGGGATTTGAACTTTCGAAAGCCGTGCCCGTGGTTATGGGCAGATGGGAATTTGTTAATGTCCGGTTGTAGAAAACCTGAAGTTGACCTTAACTAAAATGCATCAACCGCGTGTGTAACCGTGATGGTCTCTTTCCGGCGGAGTCCGGGAAGTGAACACGGTGTTGGAGTTATGCTTGACGTAAGTAGTTTTGGATCACTTCTTGATCATAGTTTCTCGGTCGTGCTTTGCCTTCTCTTCTCGCTCTCATTTGCGTATGTTTAGCCACCATATATGCTAGTCGCTTGCTGCAGCTCCACCTCATACCTTTACCTTACCCATAAGCTTAAATAGTCTTGATCGCGAGGGTGTGAGATTGCTGAGTCCCCGTGGCTCAAAGATTACTTCAAAAACCAGCTTGCAGGTGCCGATGAGTCCGTGCAGATGACACAACCAAGCTCAGGGAGGAGCTCGATGAAGATCTTGCCCTTTGTGTTGTTTTGTTCTAGTTGATCAGTAGTGGAGCCCAGTTGGGGACGATCGGGGATCTGTGTAGCATTTGGGGTTCTTCTTATATTTTGGTTCTGTAGTCGGACCTTGATTGTATTTGGATGTTGTAATGCTTTATTCATGTAATTGTGTGAAGTGGCGAGTGTAAGCCAACTATGTATATCTTTCCCTTATGTATTACATGGGTTGTGTGAAGATTACCTCACTTGCGACATTGCTTTCAATGCGGTTATGCCTCTAAGTCGTGCTTCGACACGTGGGAGATATAGCCGCATCGAGGGTGTTACACAAACTCCTTTCCAAATGGGAAGGACCTTACGTTATCGAGGAGGTCTATCATTCCGGTGCCATAAAAATCAACAACTTCGAAGGCACAAATCCGCGGGTGGTGAATGGTCAAAGAATCAAACATTATATCTCAGGTAATCCCATAAATGTTGAAACTAATGTTATTGAAACTGTAACCACGGAGGAATACATAAGGGACACTTTCTAGAAAGTTTCAGACTCCGAAAAGGAATAGGTACGTGGTACGGTAAGTAAACCGACTCCAAAACAGTTCTAATGGCAATTTTTCTCCGTTTTGGAATATTTAAGAAAATAGGAAAATAAGAAGCAGTCCAGGAAGGACATGAGGCGTCCACGAGGGTGGAGGGCGCGCTCTACCCCCCTGGGCATGCCCCTGCCTCGTGGACACCTCGTGTGCCCTCCGGATTCTGTTTTCTTCCACGGTACTTCTTTTGGTCGGTAAAAATTCATTATATAATCTCCCGAAGGATTTGACCACCGTATCACGCAAATATCCTCTGTCTTTGTTTCGAGCTGTTTTCTGCCAGGGTTGTCAAGGCCAGGCGTCATGTCGTCTCCCTCCTCCTCCAATAATGAGGGCAACATTGCTTGGCTAATGAAGATAGAGCTGAAGAGAGAAGAACCCGGGGAGATCAACAAGGATGATGGGATCAAGAAGGTCATGGGAGATCAAGTTCCGGCTGTAGTAGACGAAGACATCTTTCAACCTCATCGCAATCTCCTTACCCCAACGGAGGTTGAAGCTTGCATGCCTGCAGGTCGACTCTAGAGGATCCCCGGGTACCGAGCTCGAATTCGCCCTATAGTGAGTCGTATTACAATTCACTGGCCGTCGTTTTACAACGTCGTGACTGGGAACTCCTACACTCGATGTGCGACTATCCGTCATCACCAACGCCCTCTTCACCGACAAAGGAGACATAAACACATGTGTATGGGCACTCCCCTTGGTAATTGCCAAGCTTGGGGGAGTGCCCAGGTATCGTATCACCATCATACTTTTATCTTTACCATTTTTCTTAGTTCGATCCTTTTGGTAATATCTTGATCTAGTGGAATAAAGTTTTAGTATGATCTAGTTTTTAGTTTTGCTTTATGATCCTTCTATGTAATCGAGTCCGTGAGCTATATAATAAAGATTACTGTTGAGTCAAGGGCTTGATTATCTTGTTATGATCTTGAGGGAATTAAATAAAAGAGAAAAATAAAAAGAATTAAAGAGATCATATGGATCTTATGGAGGTGTAACACCCACGATGCGGCTATATCTCCCACGTGTCGAGGCACGACTTAGAGGCATAACCGCATGGTGGTTTTGTTGCAAGAGGGGTAATCTTCACACAATCCCATGTACTGAATAAGAAAGGGATAAAGAGTTGGCTTACAATCGCCACTTCACACAAATAACAAGTTAAACATACATCATCCATAGTACAATCAAAGGTCCGACTATGGAACCGAAATAAAAGAAGAAAACCCCAATTGCTAGATCCCCGATCGTCCCAATTGGGCTCCACTACTGATCAACAGGAAATGAAACAAAACAATGATCAAGATCTTCATCGAGCTCCCACTTGAGCTCGGTTGCGCCACCTGCACTGGTATCATCGGCACCTGCTTCTGTTTGGAAGTATCTGTGAGTCACGAGGACTCAACAATCTCACACCCGTGAGATCAAGACTATTTAAGCTTATGGGTAGGGTAAGGTAGTGAGGTGGAGCTACAGCAAGCGCTAAGCAAATATGGTGGCTAACATACGCAAATAAGAGCGAGAAGAGAAGCAACACAACGATCGAGAAGCTAGAAGTGATCAAGAAGTGATCCTGAAACTACTTACGTTCAAGCATAACACAAGACCGTGTTCACTTCCCAGACTCCACCGAAAAGAGACCATCACGGCTACACGTGTGGTTGATGCATTTTAATTAAGTCAAGTGTCAAGTTCTCTACAACCGGATATTAACAAATTCACATCTGCCACATAACTGCGGGCACGGCTCTCAAAAGTTTATACCCTGCAGGGGTGTCCCAACTTAGCCCATCACAAGCTCTCATGGTCAACGAAGGGTATTCCTTCTCCCGGGAAGACCGGATCAGTCTCGGAATCTCGGTTACAAGACATTTCGACAATGGTAAAACAAGACCAGCAAATCCGTCCAATGTGCCGACAATCCCGATAGGAGTCGCACGTATCTCATTCTCAGGGCACACCAGATGAGACATCCTACGAGTAAAACCAACCAACCCTCAAGTTTCCCTGAGGTGGCCCTGCAGTCTACTCGGTTCGGACCAACACTTAGAGAAGCACTGGCCCGGGGGGGTTAAAATAAAGATGACCCTCGGGTTGGCCGACCCAAGGGAAGGGTAATAGGTTGTTAGGCAAATGTAAAACCAAGGTTGGGCCTTGCTGGAGGAGTTTTATTCAAGGCGAACTGTCAAGGGGTTCCCATAACACCCAACCGCATTAGGAACACAAAATCAAGGAACATAACACCGGTATGACAGAAACTAAGGCGGCAAGAGTGGAACAAAACACCAGGCATAAGGTCGAGCCTTCCACCCTTTACCAAGTATATAGATGCATTAATTAAAATAAGAGATATTGTGATATCCCAACATAAACATGTTCCAACATGGAACAAACTTCAGCTTCACCTGCAACTAACAACGCTATAAGAGGGGCTGAGCAAAAGCGGCAACTTAGCCAAACAACGGTTTGCTAGGAAGGTGGGTTAGAAGCTTGACGTGGCAATATGGGAGGCATGATATAACAAGTGGTAGGTAGCGCGACATAGCGATAGAGCGAACAACTAGCAAGCAAAGATAGAAGTGATTTCAAGGGTATGGTCATCTTGCCTGAAATCCCATAAGGAAGAAGAACGAGTCCATGAAGAAGACAAACGGACATAGTCGAACAGATCCTTAGAAACGCGACGTTACCGGAACTAATAAGAAGAAGCAACACCGGAAAGGAGCAAACAACATGGTAAACAACCATCACATAAACATGGCATGATGCACAACCAAGGATGATGCATGTCCGGTTTAAAGAGGCATGGCATGGCAAAGTGCACAAACAACACTACAAATTAAGTGGAGCTCAATATGTAACAAGTTACATATTGACGAAACACCACATTTGATTATTTAGTTCTCTCCCGTTTATGTACCCAACAAAATTAAATGTTGTTTAAACATGGCAAGAGGGTGAATCATATGAAAACCACCTATCTAGCCAAGTTTAAATGAGGCCGGAACAACAAACAACAATTCCGGAAAATCCTCATATGCAAATTTTAGAGTTGGTACTGTTCTGCCCTAAACCATATTTTAGAGTTGTTAAACATGCAAGAGGAGTGCACCAAGTTAAACTAGGCATTTTTTTACCCCATTTACATATAAAGATTATTTAAAATGGAGCTACGGTTATTTAGTTATGAAATAAAGCATTTTTAGCATGGCATTTAAGCAAATTAAAGCAAATAGCAGTTTAAACATTTTAAACATGCATGAAAGTTGGAAATTATTAATCTACACAAAATTCTAAGCATTTTACATATAAAGTTTGTTTTAATCGGATGCACGATTTGTGAGTTATTAAATGCATGAAGCTTAGGTTTTTTCTTGTAAAACAGTAATCCTCTGGAATATGAAGAAATTCACATATCTAAATAAAACGTCATCGGGCCGAATCTGAGGCAAAACGGGCCAATAGCAGCGGGCGCATCATAGCTAAAAGAAGTCCGACCGGGGCATAGCGAAGGAGTGCTCACCTCAGGCCAAACGGGCCAGAAGTGGAGCGGGCTGAGCGCGACTTGGCCAGATCTGGAGGCACTAGGCCATGCAGGATCAAATCGAGGCAGAGGCGTGGTCAACGCGCTCGGGAGTGCTGACCCCATCGATGCAGGCGCGCGACTTCAGGTGGCTCTGGCTCCAGCGGGGCTTGGAACGGCGACGGACGGCGGCAGGGACCAGGGACGGGCGGATCCGGTCCCTCGCTACCGGATCTGGCCGGAGATGGCAAGGGCGGCGGCGGTCCATGCGGGCGCCCATGGTGGGGCTTCCATGGCAGAGAGAGGAAGAAAGGTTAGAGAGAAAACGAAGGAGGTAGGAGAAAGAAGGAGCAGCGGGAGACGCGACCTGCGGGGCGCCGACGACAAGGCGGAGCACGACGGTGGCGAGGATCCGGCGTCCATGTGGTTGGGGCGAGGTAGAGGAGAGCTCGGGCACTGCTGCTTCTTGGGGTGGAGCGGGAGGGGACGAGGCCCCTGCTCGGGCGGGCGGCGGCGCAGATCCGGGCCTCAGGGCCCAGATCGGGGTCCGGGCGGGCCTCGTGCGAGCTCCATGGGCCGCGGTGGTGGGAGGCGACGTGGCAGCCTCTTGCTGGTTGGGAACGGTGGCGTAGGCGGCGGCTGGCCAATCGGGGCGCACCAAGTGTCACGGTGGAGGTGGAGGGTGCCGAAATCGAAGGAGAAGGTGGGAGCTGGCGGCGGCTACTGATTGGAGGGGCACGGATTTTGAGGAGGAGAAGGCCGAAAATGGCAGGGGAGACGCCTATATATATAGAAAGGGGACTAGGATTAGGGGTTAGGAGGGGTTTTCATCCGTTTTCGGGCATCGGATCTCGATCTGACGGTCCGGAGCGGAGGGGATAAATAGGTAGGCTGATTGTGGTTATGCAGAAGGCCTCGAGTTGAGAGGAGAGAAGAGAATAGTAGCCTGGCAACGGTTTCCGGAGACCGAAAACGTCTGACGTATGACCGGCTATAGTGCCGCTATATGTTTAACGGTTGGGCTATCAAACGAGCTCCGAATGCGATGAAACTTGGCAGGCGGCGTACTGACAACAAAACAACACCGCACGCCAACTTTCATCCCAATCCGAGAACATTTTCCGTCCACTTATAAAATAATATTTGAACGTGTCGCGGGCGCGTGTGAGTGTGTCTGCGCTAAGAACGTACAACGGAAAGAACGGGGAGACTGGGACGGATGCAAGTTTTGAAAACATGATGATGCAACGCACATGATGACATGGCAAGATGCAACACGCAGGCAATTGACATGGCAACGACGGCGAATAATTGGAAGACACCTGGCGCATCGGACTCGGGGCGTTACAGGAGGGTAATGACTTCACATATAAAGAGTATGATGAATAAAAGTTGTTGAGAGTTGACAAGCATAGTTTTGGTCATCATTGCAATTAATAGGAGGTAATAAAGAAAGAGAAGTTTTCACATACAAATATACTATCTTGGACATCTTTTATGATTGTGAGCACTCAATAAAATATGACATGCTAAAAAGTTGACGTTGGACAAGGAAGACAACGTAATGGGTTATGTTTTCTTACATCTGAAATAAATTATATTGTCATGGATCATCCAACGTGTTGAGCTTGCCTTTCCCCCCTCATGCTAGCCAATTTCTTTGCACCAACTAGAAATACTACTTGTGCTTCCAAATATCCTTTAACCCAGTTTTGCCGAGTCCACCATATCTACCTATGGATTGAGTAAAATCCTTCAAGTAAGTTGTCATCGTTTCAAGCAATAAAAATTGCTCTCTAAATATGTGTGATTTATTAGTGTGGAGAAAATAAGCTTTATACGATCTTGTCATGTGGAAGAAATAAAAGCGACAGACTGCATAATAAAGGTCCATATCACAAGTGGCAATATAAAGTGACGTTCTTTTGCATTAAGATTTTGTGCATCCAACCATAAAAGCACATGACAACCTCTGCTTCCCTCTGCGAAGGGCCTATCTTTTATTCTTGTCTTATACTTCATACAAGAGTCATGGTGATCTTCACCTTTCCTTTTTACATTTTATCCTTTGGCAAGCACAATGTGTTGGAAAGTGATACGTCTCCAACGTATCTATAATTTTTGATTATTCCATGGGCTTTATTATACACTTTTATATTATTTTTGGGACTAACCTATTAACCGGAGGCCCAACCCAGAATTGTTGTTTTTGCCTATTTTAGGGTTTCGTAGGAAAAGAATATCAAACGGAGTCCAAACAGAATGAAACCTTCGGGAACGTGATTTTCGGAACGAACATGGTCCAGAGGACTTGGACCCTACATCAAGCAATCAACGAGGAAGGCATGAGGTAGGGGGGCGCGCCTACCCCCCCCCCCCAGGCGCGCCCTCCACCGTCGTGGGGCCCATGTTGCTCCACCGACGTACTCCTTCCTCCTATATATACCTACGTACCCCCAAACTACCAAATACGGAGCCAAAACCCTAATTCCGCCACCATAACTTTCTGTATCCACGAGATCCCATCTTGGGGCCTTTTCCGGAGCTCTGCCGAAGGGGGTATTGATCACGGAGGGCTTCTACATCAACACCATAGCCTCTCCGATGAAGTGTGAGTAGTTTACTTCAAACCTATGGGTCCACAGTTATTAGCTAGATGGCTTCTTCTCTCTTTTTGGATCTCAATACAAAGTTCTCCCCCTCTCTTGTGGAGATCTATTCGATGTAATCTTCTTTTGAGGTGTGTTTGTTGAGACCGATGAATTGTGGGTTTATGATCAAGTTTATCTATGAACAATATTTGAATCTTCTCTGAATTCTTTTATGTATGATTGGTTATCTTTGCAAGTCTCTTCTAATTATCAGTTTGGTTTGGCCTACTAGCTTGATCTTTCTTGCAATGGGAGAAGTGCTTAGCTTTGGGTTCAATCTTGCGGTGTCCTTTCCCAGTGACAGTAGGGGCAGCAAGGCACGTATTGTATTGTTGCCATCGAGGATAAGAAGATGTGGTTTATATCATATTGCATGAGTTTATACCTCTACATCATGTCATCTTGCTTAAAGCGTTACTCTGTTCTCTTGAACTTAATACTCTAGATGCATGCTGGATAGCGGTCGATGTGTGGAGTAATAGTAGTAGATGCAGGCAGGAGTCGGTCTACTTGTCTTGGACGTGATGCCTATATACATGATCATACCTAGATATTCTCATAACTATGCTCAATTCTGTCAATTGCTCAACAGTAATTTGTTCACCCACCGTAATACTTATGGTCTCGAGAGAAGCCTCTAGTGAAACCTATGGCCCCCGGGTCTATTTTCCATCATATTTAATCTTCCAATACTTAGTTATTTCCTTTGCCATTTATTTTACTTGCATCTTTATTTCTCTTTATCATAAAAATACCAAAAATATTATCTTACCATATCTATCAGATCTCACTCTCGCAGGTGACCGTGAAGGGATTGACAACCCCTTTATCACGTTGGTTGCGAGGAGTTTATTTGTTTGTGTAGGTGTGAGGGACTCGTGCGTGGCCTCCTACTGGATTGATACCTTGGTTCTCAAGAACTGAGGTAAATACTTACGCTGCTCTACTGCATCACCCTTTCCTCTTCAAGGGAAAACCAACGCAGTGCTCAAGAGGTAGCAATAAGGATTTCTGGCGCCGTTGCCGGGGAGTCTACGCAAAAGTCAACATACCAAGTACTCATCACAAATCCTTATCTCCCGCATTACATTATTTGCCATTTGCCTCTCGTTTTCCTCTCCCCCACTTCACCCTTGCCGCTTTATTCGCCCTCTCTCTCCATCCTCCCTCTCTTTCTCTATTCGCCTCTTTTTGCCCGTTTCTTGTTTGCTTGTGTGTCGGATTGCTTGCTTGTCACGATGGCTCAAGAAAATACCAAATTTGTGTGACTTTACCAATACCAACAACAATGATTTTATTAGCACTCCGATTTCTCCTCTTACCGATGCTGAATCTTGTGAAATTAATGCTGCTTTGCTGAATCTTGTCATGAAAGATTCGTTTTCCGGCCTTACTAGTGAAGATGCCGCTACCCATCTAAACAACTTCGTTGATTTGTGTGATATGCAAAAGAATAAAGATGTGGACAATGATATTGTTAAATTGAAGCTATTTCCTTTTTCTCTTAGAGATAGTGCTAAAGCTTGGTTTTCATCTTTGCCTAAAAATAGTATTGATTCATGGAATAAGTGCAAAGATGCTTTTATCTCTAAGTATTTTTCATCCCGCTAAGATCATCTCTCTTAGAAACGATATTATGAATTTTAAGCAACTTGATCATGAACATGTTGCACAAGCTTGGGAGAGGATGAAATTAATGATACGTAATTGCCCTACACATGGTTTGAATTTGTGGATGATTATACAAATTTTTTATGACGGATTAAATTTTGCTTCTAGAAATCTTTTAGATTCGGCCGTGGGAGGCACTTTTATGGAAATCACTTTAGGAGAAGCTACTAAACTCCTAGATAATATTATGGTTAATTATTCTCAATGGCACACTGAAAGATCTACTAATAAGAAAGTGCATGCGATAGAAGAAATTAATGTTCTGAGTGGTAAGATGGATGAACTTATGAAATTATTTGCTAATAAAAGTGTTTCTTCTGATCCTAATGATATGCCTTTGTCTACTTTGATTGAGAATAATAATGAATCTTTGGATGTGAATTTTTTTGGTAGGAATAATTTTGGTAACAACAGGTATAGAGGAAACTTTAGTCCTAGGTTGTATCCTAGTAATTCCTCTAATAAATATGGTAATTCCTACAACAATTCTTATGGAAATTTTAATAAGATACCCTCTGATTTTGAATCTAATATTAAAGAATTTATTACCTCGCAAAAGAATTTCAATGCTTTGATTGAAGAAAAATTGCTTAAGATTGATGAGTTGGCTAGGAACGTTGATAGAATTTCTCTTGATGTTGATTCTTTGAAACTTAGATCTATTCCTCCTAAGCATGATATCAATGAGTCTCTCAAAGCCATGAGAATTTCCATTGATGAGTGCAAAGAAAGAACCGCTAGGATGCGTGCTAAGAAAGATTGCTTTATAAAAGCGTGTTCTTCTAGTTTTCATGATAATAAAGATGAAGATCTAAAAGTTATTGATGTGTCCCCTATTAAATCTTTGTTTTGTAATATGAATCTTGATAATGATGGGATTGAATATGATCCACCTTTACCTAGAAGGCGTTCCAAAAATTCGGAGTCTTTAGATCTTGATGCTAAAATTGTTAAAAGTGGGATTGAAGAAGTCAAAACTTTAAATATTAATGAACCCACTATTTTGGATTTCAAGGAATTTAATTATGATAATTGCTCTTTGATAGATTGTATTTCCTTGTTGCAATCCGTGCTAAATTCTCCTCATGCTTATAGCCAAAATAAAGCCTATACCAAACATATTGTTGATGCTTTGGTGCAATCTTATGAAGAAAAACTTGAGTTGGAAGTTTCTATCCCTAGAAAACTTTATGATGAGTGGGAACCTACCATTAAAATTAAGATTAAATATCATGAATGCTATGCTTTGTGTGATTTGGGTGCTAGTGTTCCCACGATTCCAAAGACTTTGTGTGGTTTGCTAGGTTTCCATGATTTTGATGATTGCTCTTTAAACTTGCACCTTGCGGATTCCACTATTAAGAAACCTATGGGAATAATTAATGATGTTATTATTGTTGCAAATAAGAATTATGTGCCCATGTATTTTATTGTTCTTGACATAGATTGCAATCCTTCATGTCCTATTATTCTTGGTAGACCTTTCCTTAGAACGATTGGTGCAATTATTGATATGAAGGAAGGGAATATTAGATTCCAATTTCCGTTAAGGAAAGGCATGGAACACTTCCCTAGAAATAAAATGAAATTAACTTATGAATCTATTATGAGATCCACTTATGGATTGCCTTCCAAAGATGGCAATACCTAGATCTATCCTTACTTTCATGCCTAGCTAGGGGAGTTAAACGATAGCTCTAGTTGGGAGGCAACCAAATTTTATTTTTATTCCTTGCTTTTTGCTCCTGTTTAGTAATAAATAATTTATCTAGCCTCTGTTTTGGTTGTGTTTTTTGTGTTTAATTAGTGTTTGTGCCAAGTAGAACCGTTGGGAAGACTTGGGGAAAGTCTTTTTAATCTTGCTGTAAAAAACAGAAACTTTAGCGCTCACGAGAACTGCTGCCATTTTTATTTGGAAAGTGATATTTAGTCAATTATTTTTGAAGATGATTAATAGATAAATTCCTCACGTCCAGAAGTTTATTTTAGAATTTTTGGGGTTCCAGATCTTGCATTAGCTACAGATTACTACAGACTGTTCTGTTTTTGACAGATTCTGTTTTCCGTGTGTTCTTTGCTTATTTTGATGAATCTATGGCTAGTAAAATAGTTTATAAACCATATAGAAGTTGGAATACAGTAGGTTTAACACCAATATAAATAAAGAATGATTTCATTACAGTACCTTGAAGTGGTGTTTTGTTTTCTTTCGCTAATGGAGCTCACGAGATTTTCTACTCTAAGTTTTGTGTTGTGAAGTTTTCAAGTTTTGGGTAAAAATTTGATGGATTATGGAACAAGGAGTGGCAAGAGACTAAGCTTGGGGATGCCCATGGCACCCCCAATATAATCTAAGGACACCTAAAATCCAAAGCTTGGGGATGCCCCGGAAGGCATCCCCTCTTTCGTCTACTTCTATCGGTAACTTTACTTGGAGTTATATATTTATTTACCACATGATATGTGTTTTGCTTGGAGCGTCTTGTATTATTTGAGTCTTTATTTGTTAGTTTTCCACAATCATCATTGCTGCACACACCTTTTTGAGAGAGACACTCATGATTCGGAAATTTTTAGAATACTCTATGTGCTTCACTTATATCTTTTGAGTTATATAGTTTTTGCTCTAGTGCTTCACTTATATCTTTTAGAGCACGTGGGTGGATTTGTTTTATAGAAACCATTGTTCTCTCATGATTCACTTAGATTGTTTTGAGAGTCCTACAAAACAGCATGGTTATTTGCTTTAATTATGTTAGGCATTCAAGATTAATAATAAAATTTTCTTATGAGTGTGTTGAATGCTATGAGAAGTTGGAAACTTGATAATTGTTTTGAGATATGGAGATGGTGATATTAGAGTCGTGCTAGTTGAGTAGTTGTGAATTTGAGAAATGCTTGTGTTGAAGTTTGTGATTCCCGTAGCATGCACGTATGGTGAACCGTTATGTTAAGAAGTCGGAGCATGATGTATTTATTGATTGTCCTCCTTATGAGTGGCGGTCGGGGACGAGCGATGGTCTTTTCCTACCAATCTATCCCCCTAGGAGCATGCGCGTAGTACTTTGCTTCGATAACTAATAGATTTTTGCAATAAGTATGTGAGTTCTTTATGACATATGTTGTTGTTCTAAGAATGATCATGATGCCCTCATGTCCGTATTTTATTTTATCGACACCTCTATCTCTAAACATGTGGACATATTTTTCGATATCGGCTTCCGCTTCAGGACAAGCGAGGTCTAAGCTTGGGGGAGTTGATACGTCCATTTTGCATCATGCTTTTATATCGATATTTATCGCATAATGGGCTGTTATTACACATTATGTCACAACACTTATGCCTATTCTCTCTTATTTTACAAGGTTTACATGAAGAGGGAGAATGCCGACAGCTGGAATTCTGGGCTGGAAAAGGAGCAAATATTAGAGACCTATTCTGCACATCTCCAAAAGTCCTGAAACTCCACAGGAATTATTTTTAGAATATATAAAAAATATTGGGCGAAAGAAGTACCAGAGGGGGGCCACCCACCTTCCACGAGGGTGGGGAGCGCACCCTACCCCCCTAGGCACGCCCCTGCCTCGTGGGCCCCCTGGCAGCCCTATGATGCCCATATTTGGCTATATGGAGTCTTTCATCGAGGAAAAAAATCATAAGCTAGCTCACGGGATGAAACTCCGCCGCCATGAGGCGGAACCTCGGCGGAACCAATCTAGGGCTCTGGCGGAGCTGTTCTGCCGGGGAAATTTCCCTTCGGGAGGGGGAAATCATCACCATCGATCCTCTCATCGGGAGGGGGTCAATCTCCATCCACATATTCTCCAGCACCATCTCATCTCAAACCCTAGTTCATATCTTGTATCCAATCTTTGTATCCAAACCTCATATTGGTACCCGTGGGTTGCTAGTAGTGTTGATTACTCCTTGTAGTTGATACTAGTTGGTTTATTTTGTGGAATATCATATGTTCAGATCCATTATGCATATTAATACCCCTCTGATTATGAACATGAATATGCTTTGTGAGTAGTTACGTTTGTTTCTGAGGACATGGGAGATGTCTTGCTATCAGTAGTCATGTCAATTTGGTATTAGTTTGATATTTTGATGAGATGTATGTTTCCTTTCCTCTAGTGGTGTCATGTGAACGTCGACTACATGACACTTCACCATTTTTTGGGCCTAGAGGGAGGCATTGGGAAGTAATAAGTAGATGATGGGTTGCTAGAGTGACAGAAGCTTAAACCCTAGTTTATGCGTTACTTCGTAAGGGGCTGATTTGGATCCATATGTTTCATGCTATGGTTAGGTTTACCTTAATACTTCTGTTGTAGTGGTGGATGCTTGCAATAGGGGTTAATCATAAGTGGGAGGCTTGTCCAAGGAAGGACAGTACCCAAGCACCGGTCCACCCACAAATCAAATTATCAAAGTACCGAATGTGAATCATATGGGCGTGATAAAAACTAGCTTGAGGATAATTCACATGTGTCCTCGAGAGCGCTTTCCTTCATATAAGAGTTTGTCCAGGCTTGTCCTTTGCTACAAAAAGGATTGGGCCATCTTGCTGCACCTTATTTATTTTTATTACTTGCTACCCGTTACAAATTACCTTATCACAAAACTACTTGATACCGATAATTTCAGTGCTTGTAGAGAATACCTTGCTGAAAACCGCTTATCATTTGCTTTTGCTCTGATAACCCACAAGTATAGGGGATCGCAACAATTTTCAAGGGTAGAGTATTCAACCCAAATTTATTGATTCG
Organism: Triticum urartu; assembly: GCF_003073215.2. Lineage (NCBI taxonomy): Eukaryota > Viridiplantae > Streptophyta > Magnoliopsida > Poales > Poaceae > Triticum > Triticum urartu. The sequence goes on from NC_053023.1 coordinate 84,623,905, forward strand.
ACACAAGGGGAGCCAAAGAATATTCTCAAGTATTAGCAGCTGAGTTGTCAATTCAACCACACCTGGAAACTTAATATCTGCAACAAAGTGTTTAGTAGCAAGGTAATATGATAGCAGTGGTAACGGTAGCAAAAGTAATATTTTTGGGTTTTATAGTGATTGTAACAGTAGCAACGGAAAAGTAAATAAGCAAAGAACAATATATGGAAAAGCTCGTAGGCATTGGATCGGTGATGAAGAATTATGCCGGATGCGATCGATTATGTAACAGTCATAACCTAGGGTGACACATAACTAGCTCCAGTTAATCAATGTAATGTAGGCATGTATTCCGAATATAGTCATACGTGCTTATGGAAAAGAACTTGCATGACATCTTTTGTCCTACCCTCCCGTGGCAGCGGGGTCCTATTGGAAACTAAGGGATATTAAGGCCTCCTTTTAATAGAGTACCGGACCAAAGCATTAACACATAGTGAATACATGAACTCCTCAAACTACGGTCATCACCGGTAAGTATCCCGATTATTGTCACTTCGGGGTTAACGGATCATAACACATAATAGGTGACTTTAGACTTGCAAGATAGGATCAAGAACTCTCATATATTGATGAAAACATAATAGGTTCAGATCTGAAATTATGGCACTCGGGCCCTAGTGACAAGCATTAAGCATAGCAAAGTCATAGCAACATCAATCTCAGAACATAGTGGACACTAGGGATCAAACCTTAACAAAACTAACTCGATTACATTATAAATCTCATCCAACCCATCACCGTCCAGCAAGCCTATGATGTAATTACTCACGCACGGCGGTGAGCATCATGAAATTGGTGATGGAGGAAGGTTGATGATGACAATGGCGACGGATTCCCCTCTCCGAAGCCCCGAACGGACTCCAAATCAGCCCTCCCGAGAGAGTTTAGGGCTTGGCGGTGGCTCCGTATCGTAAAACGCGATGAATCCTTCTCTCTAATTTTTTTCTCCCCGAATGTGAATATATGGAGTCAAGGTTGAGGTCGGTGGAGCGTCAGGGGGCCCAAGGGGCAGGGAGCGCGCCCCCACCCTCGTGGACAGGGTGTGGGCCCCCTGACATGGATCTTTATTCCAGTATTTTTATATATTCCAAAATAATTCTCCATTGATTTTCAGGTCATTCCGAGAACTTTTATTTCTGCACAAAATAACACCATGGAAATTCTGCTGAAAACAGCGTCAATCCGGGTTAGTTCCATTCAAATCATGCAAGTTAGAGTCCAAAACAAGGGCAAAAGTGTTTGGAAAACTAGATACGACGGAGACGTATCAACTCCCCCAAGCTTAAACTTTTGCTTGTCCTCAAGCAATTCAGTTGATAAACTGAAAGTGACAAAGAAAAACTTTTACAAACTCTGTTTGCTCTTGTTGTTTTAAATATGTAAAGCTAGCATTCAAGCTTTCAGCAAAGATTATGAACTAACCACATTCACAATAACATTTAGGTCTCATGTTTACTCATATCAATGGCATAATCAACTAGCGAGCAATAATAATAAATCTCGGATGACAACACTTTCTAAAAATAATCATGATATGATATGACAAGATGGTATCTCGCTAGCCCTTTCTGAGACCGCAAAACATAAATGCAGAGCACCTTTAAAGATCAAGGACTGACTAGACATTGTAATTCATAGTAAAAGAGATCCGGTCAATTCATACTCAATGTAAACTAATAGTAATGGATGCAAATGACAGCGGTGCTCTCCAGCTGGTGCTTTTTAATAAGAGGATGGTGACTCAGCATAAAAGTAAATAGATATGCCCTTCGCAGAGGGAAGCATCGATTTGTAGGGGTGCCAGAGCTCGGTTTTGAAATAGATATGAATAATATTTTGAGCGGTATACTTTCATTGTCAACATAACAACCGAGAGATCTCGATATCTTCCATTCTACACACATTATAGGCGGTTCCCAAACAGAATGGTAAAGTTTATACTCCCCCTCCACCAACAAGCATCAATCCATGGCTTGCTCAAAACAACGAGTGCCTCCAACTAACAAGAGTCCCGGGGGAGTTTTGTTTGCAGTTATTTTGATTTGATTTGCATAAAGCATGGGACTGGGCATCCCGGTGACCATCCATTTTCTCGTGAGTGAGGAGCGGAGTCCACTCCTCTTGAGAATAACAAGCCTAGCATGGAAGATACAGACAGCCCTAGTTGATACATGAGCTGTTCGAGCATACAAAACGGAATGTTTATTTGAAGGTTTAGAATTTGGCACATACAAATTTACTTGAAACGGCAGGTAGATACCGTATATAGGCAGGTATGGTGGACTCATGTGGAACAACTTTGGGGTTTATGGAATTGGATGCACGAGTAGTATTCCCGCTTAGTACAAGTGAAGGCTAGAAAAAGACTGGGAAGCGACCAGCTAGAGAGCGACAACAGTCATGAACATGCATTAAAATTAATCGACACCGAATGCAATCATGAGTAGGATATAATGCACTATGAACATAAATATCATAGAGGCTATGTTGATTTTGTTTCAACTACATGCGTGAACATGTGCCAAGTCAAGCCACTCGAATCATTCAAAGGAGGATACCACCCTATCATACCACATCACAACCATTTTAATAGCATGTTGGCATGCAAGGTAAACCATTATAAGCTCCTAGCTAATTAAGCATGGCATAAGCAACTACAATCTCTAATTGTCATTGCAAATATGTTTCTTTCTTAATAGGCTGAATCAGGAACGATGAACTAATCATATTTACAAAAACAAGAGAGGTCGAGTTCATACCAGTTTTTCTCATCTCAATAAGTTCATCATATAATCATCATTATTGCCTTTCACTTGCACGACCGAATAGTGTGGATAATAATAATAGTGCACGTGCATTGGACTAAGCTGGAATCTGCAAGCATTCAATTCAAGAGAGAAGACAAGGTAATATGGGCTCTTTGTTAGATCAACAATAATGCATATGAGAGCCACTCAACATTTTCATTATGGTCTTCTCCTCTCGACCCCCAAAGAAAAGAAACAAAACTATTTACACGGGAAAGCTCCCAACAAGCAAAAGAAGAACGAGAAATCTTTTTGGGTTTTCTTTTTAATTACTACCACTACAGGCATGGAAAGTAAACTAGCTAAAAGCTACAACTAATTTTTTTGTTTTTCTTAAGGTTTATCAAACACACAAGAAGAAAGCATAAAAAGGGAAATAAACTAGCATGGATATTACAATGAAAAAGTACGAGCACCGACAACTAGCATGAGTGTATGAACATGAATGTAATGTCGGTGAGAGATACGTACTCCCCCATGCTTAGGCTTTTGGCCTAAGTTGGTCTATGGCCACGGCTGGCCTGGCGGATATCCAAAGTTATAGTTGGGGTCGTACTGAGAAGGATCCCCCTGGTGCCACTGGTTGGCGATCTCTTCCGGATTCCACTGATAAATAGACTGCCGGTGAGGATCAAATTGTGGTTCCGGCTCTGGCTCTGTAGTTGATGTGGGGTTTCGGTAGGCGTGAATGGCCTCCGGCGGAACAAGGTACTTGCCTGCAAATAAGTCAAACAAGGAAGTAGCAGGCAAAGTGATAGTCTCAGGGTGATTTTTATCAAATATCAGCTTGTACTTAAGCATCTTTTCCTCATTCTTAATGATAAAATCATGTGCTACCATACTCTTATAGTCTAGAAAAACAGGAGGCAACAACTTCCCTTCCTTCCCATAATGCCTAATAGGTATGTTAAAGTGTGCAGCGAGGCGCGAGGCAAAGATACCTCCCAAGATGGGGCCCTTAGTACGGTTAAGATTTAATCGCTTTGCAACAATAGCGCCCATACTAAATGTGTCATCACGGAACAAGGCATGGCACAAAATAACAATGTCAGGGGCACTAAGGTTGCCACAGTTTCCGCGACCAATTAAGCATCTACTAGCAAATATTGCAAAATAACATAAAACAGGAAAATGTATGCTAGTGATTCTTGCATCGGAAACCTTCCTCGTTTCCCCTACAGCAATTGTATCAATAAAGCCCTCCACATCGTCATGATGTGGTTCCTCTACACTGCCCTCAGAAGGGATCAAACAAACCCGAAAAAAATCATGAAGTGGCATCTCCTTATGCTCATCATATAAATAAAATTCCACCGAAGGTGGTGAGCTCGTAGCATGGAAATGAAAGTTTTGCACAAAGATATTGGTGAGTAAGAGATATTGTTCGCATTTGTCGTGGAGGAAGGCGGTGAGGCCTGCATTCTCAGCCAACTCATAGAAATCGTCATAAATCCCGGCTGCTCTCAAGAAATCATCACAAGGCCATTCACACGGCTGAACCTCCGTGGTGCGAGGGAGATTATACTTGGGCTTCCTATTCTCTTCACTTTATTTATCCTTCGAGCTTTGGCTCGATAAGCCCCTCAAAAATCTCTTCATCTCTTTCTGAAAATTTCTGAAATTTTTAGTAACTTCAAAATAAAAGTGAGCCAAACTCAACAAAATTGATAGCAACTACTCCTACAAGTGCCCAGAGGCAATATCATGCATTAAAACTACTTTTGACCATATAAATGTGACATGCAAGCTCAAGAACATGGTCACCTAAGCAGCAAAAAATTGCAATGAATAAAGCACTAGAACAAAAACTAATTGGATCATTGGAGGAGTCACATACCAAAGAACAATCCCCCAAAGCAGTTTTGTGAATGGAGCTTTGAACAAGAAGATCGAAAATGGCAGCAAGATGAGCTAGAACTCGTGCTTGAGCTGGTTAGTGATTTTTTTTGGGAGGAAGAACGAGTGTGTGGTAGCTGGAATAAGTGGAGGGGAGCCACCATGGGCCCACGAGGCAGAGGGCGCGCCCAGGGGGTGGGCGCGCCCTGGATCCTCGTGGCCAGGTGCTTGCTCCCCCTGCTGTGTTCTCAGTGCTAGATATTATCAAATATTCTAGAAAAAATCAAATTTAATTTTTAGGACATTTGGAGAACTTTTATTTTCGGGGTATTTTTTATTGCATGGATAATTCAGAAAACAGACAGAAAAATACTATTTTTGCTTTATTTAATATAATTAATAGAAATTAAAAAGAGGGTACAGAGAGTTGTGTTTTATAAATTCATCCATCTCATGCTCATCAAAAGGAATCCACTAACAAGGTTGATCAAGTCTTGTTAACAAACTCATTCGAATTGCATGAGACCGGAGAATTTTCGAATAACACTAGGTTACCTCAACGGGGATATGCACATCCCCAACAATAAGAGTATCATATTTCTTTTTGACAGTAGGAAGAGGAAATTCAAAACCTCCAATAGTAATTGTTGAAATTTTTCCAATAGAATTGGTACTGTGGACTTGGGGTTGTTTCCTCGGAAAGTGTACCATATGCTCATTACCATTAACATGAAAAGTGACATTTCCTTTGGTGCAATCAATAAAGGCCCCTGCAGTATTCAAAAAGGGTCTTCCAAGAATAATAGACATACTATCATCCTCGGGAATATCAAGAATAACGAAGTACGTTAAGATAGTAATGTTGGCAACCACAACAGGCACATCCTCACAAATACCGACAGGTATAGAAATTGATTTGTCAGCCATTTGCAAAGATATTTCAGTCGGTGTCAACTTATTCAAATCAAGTCTACGATATAAAGAGAGAGGCATAACACTAACACCGGCTCCAAGATCACATAAAGCAGTTTTAACATAATTTCTTTTAATGGAGCATGATATAGTTGGTACTCCTGGATCTCCAAGTTTCTTTGGTATTCCACCCTTAAAAGTATAATTAGAAAGCATGGTGGAAATTTTAGCTTCCGGTATCTTTATTTTATTGGTAACAATTTCTTTCATGTATTTAGCATAATGATTCATTTTAAGCATATCAGTCAAACGCATACGCAAAAAGATAGGTCTAATCATTTCAGCAAAGCGCTCAAAATTCTTATCATCCTTTTTCTTGGATGGTTTAGGAGGAAAAGGCATGGGTTTCTGAACCCATGGTTCTCTTTCCTTACCGTGCTTCCTAGCAACAAAGTCTCTCTTATCATAACGTTGATTCTTTGATTGTGGGTTATCAAGATCAACAGCAGGTTCAATTTCTACATCATTGTCATTACTAGGTTGAGCATCAACATGAATATCATCATTAACATTATCACTAGGTTCATGTTCATTACCAGGCTGTGTTTCAGCATCAGAAATAGAAATATCATTGGGATTCTCAGGTTTGTCTACAAAAGGTTCACTAGAAGCATGCAAAGTCCTATCATTTTTCTTTTTCTTCCTTTTAGAAGGACTAGGTGCATCTATATTAGCTCTCTGAGAATCTTGCTCAGTTCTCTTAGGATGACCCTCGGGATACAAAGGTTCCTGAGTCACTTTACCTCCTCTAGTCGCAACTCTAACAGCAAAGTCATTATTTTTACTATTCAATTCATTGAGCAAATCATTCTGATATTTAAGTACTTGTTCTACTTGAGTGGTGACCATAGAAGCATGTTTACTAATAAGTTTAAGTTCACCTTTAACACTAGCCATATAATCACTCATGTGTTCAATCATATAAGCATTATGTTTCAATTGTCTACCAACATAACAATTAAAATCTTCTTGCTTAACCATAAAGTTATCAAATTCATCCAAACATTGGCTAGCAAACTTAGCAGGAGGGATTTCAGCTTTATCATATCTATAGAGAGAGTTTACCTTTACTACTTGTGTCGGGTTATCAGACCATGTGTTTCTTCAATAGGTGATGAATTAAGACATGTATTTCTTCAACAGGAGGTAAATTCTTAACTTCTTCAGCTTTTATACCTTTTTCTTTCATAGATTTCTTTGCCTCTTGCATATCTTCAGGACTGAGAAATAGAATACCCCTTTTCTTCGGAGTTGGCTTAGGAGTTGGTTCAGGAAGTGTCCAATTATTTTCATTGGTCAACATATTATTCAATAGAATTTCAGCTTGATCAACTGTTCTTTCCCTGAAAACACAACCAACACAAATATCCAGGTAATCTTTGGAAGCATCAGTTTGTCCATTATAAAAGATATCAAGTACTTCATTTTTCTTGAGAGGATGATCAGGCAAAGCATTAAGTAATTGGAGAAGCCTCCCCCAAGCTTGTGGGAGACTCTCTTCTTCAATTTGCAATATATATATATATATATCCCTTAAAGCAGCTTGTTTCTTATGAGCGGGGAAATATTTAGCAGAGAAGTAGTAAATCATATCCTGGGGACTACGCACACAACCAGGATCAAGAGAATTAAACCATATCTTAGCATCACCCTTTAATGAGAACGAAAATAATTTAAGGATATAATAGTAGCGAGTTTTCTCATCATTAGTGAACAGGGTAGCTATATCATTTAATTTAGTAAGATGTGCCACAACAGTTTCAGATTCATAGCCATAAAAAGGATCAGATTCAACCAAAGTAATTATATCAGGGTCAACTCAGAAATCATAACCCTTATCAGTAATAAAGATAGGTGAAGTAGCATAAGCAGGATCATATTTCATTCTAGCATTCAGAGATTTTTTTTAAGCGTAGCTAACAATTTCTTAAGATCAGATCTATCATTGCAGGCAAGAAAGTCTCTAGCAGTTTCTTCATCCATAACATAACCCTCAGGCACAACAGACAATTCATATCTAGGGTGAGAATCTTCAACATCACTTTCATCAATATTATCAGTTTCAATAATTTCATTCTCTCTAGCCCTAGCAAGTTGTTCATCAAGAAAATCATCAAGTGGCACAGCAGTATCAAGCATAGAAGTAGTTTCATCATAAGTATAATGCAAAGTAGAAGTGGCATCATCAATAACATGCAACATATTAGAATTAATAGCAGAAGCAGGTTTAGGTGTCGCAAGCTTACTCAAAACAGAAGGTGAATCAAGTGCAGAGCTAGATGGAAGTTCCTTACCTCCCCTCGTAGTTGAGGGAAAAATCTTGGTTCTTTTATCTTTCAAGTTCTTCATAATGATAAGCAGATATAAATCCCAAGTGACTTAAAGAATAGAGCTATTCTCCCTGGCAACGGCGCCAGAAAATGTTCTTGATAACCCACAAGTATAGGGGATCGCAACAGTTTTCGAGGGTAGAGTATTCAACCCAAATTTATTGATTCGACACAAGGGGAGCCAAAGAATATTCTCAAGTATTAGCAGCTGAGTTGTCAATTCAACCACACCTAGAAACTTAATATCTGCAGCAAAGTGTTTAGTAGCAAGGTAATATGATAGCAGTGGTAACGATAGCAAAAGTAATATTTTTGGGTTTTATAGTGATTGTAACAGTAGCAACGGAAAAGTAAATAAGCGAAGAACAATATATGGAAAATCTCGTAGGCATTGGATCGGTGATGGAGAATTATACCGGATGCGATCGATCATGTAACAGTCATAACCTAGGGTGACACAGAACTAGCTCCAGTTCATCAATGTAAAGTAGGCATGTATTCCAAATATAATCATACGTGCTTATGGAAAAGAACTTGCATGACATCTTTTGTCCTACCCTCCCGTGGCAGCGGGGTCCTATTGGAAACTAAGGGATATTAAGGCCTCCTTTTAATAGAGTACCGGACCAAAGCATTAACACATAGTGAATACATGAACTCCTCAAACTACGGTCATCACCGGTAAGTATCCCGATTATTGTCACTTCGGGGTTAACGGATCATAACACATAATAGGTGACTATAGACTTGCAAGATAGGATCAAGAACTCTCATATATTGATGAAAACATAATACGTTCAGATTTGAAATCATGGCACTCGGTCCCTAGTGAGAAGCATTAAGCATAGCAAAGTCATAGCAACATCAATCTCAGAACATAGTGGACACTAGGGATCAAACCCTAACAAAACTAACTTGATTACATGATAAATCTCATCCAACCCATCACTGTCCAGCAAGCCTACGATGGAATTACTCACGCACGGCGGTGAGCATCATGAAATTGGTGATGGAGGAAGGTTGATGATGACGATGGCGACGGATTCCCTTGTCCGGAGCCCCGAACGGACTCCAGATCAGCCCTCCCGAGAGAGTTTAGGGCTTGGCGGCGGCTCCGTATCATAAAACGCGATGAATCCTTCTCTCTGATTTTTTTCTCCCCGAAAGTGAATATATGGAGTCAAGGTTGATGTCGGTGGAGTGTCAGGGGGCCCACGAGGCAGGGGCGCGCCCAGGGGGGTAGGGCGCGCCCCCACCCTTGTGGACAGGGTGTGGGACCCCTGACATGGATCTTTCTTCCAGTATTTTTTATATATTCCAAAATAATTATCCATTGATTTTCAGGTCATTCCGAGAATTTTTATTTCTGCACAAAAATAACACCATGGCAATTCTGCTGAAAACAACGTCAGTCTGGGTTAGTTCCATTCAAATCATGCAAGTTAGAGTCCAAAACAAGGGCAAAAGTGTTTGGAAAAGTAGATACGATGGAGACGTATCATGCTCCTCATTGGGTTCGACACTCTTACTTATCGAAAAGGCTACGATAGATCCCCTACACTTGTGGGTCATCAGTTCGCCATCCTTAGTCAAGTCAAGATGTCCACTAGTAGGCATGGGCGTATTCATATCTTTGCATTCTTGCATGTTGAACTTCTTGAATAAGTCTTTGGTATACTTTGTTTGAGAAACAAAGGTACCCTCCTTAGTTTGCTTGATTTGCAAACCAAGAAAGAACTTGAGTTCACTCATCATAGACATCTCAAACTTCTCCGACATTAGCTTTCCAAACTTTTCACTAAAATGAGGGTTAGTTGAACCAAATATGATATCATCAACATAAATTTGGCACACAAATAATTCACCATTAACCCTTTTAGTAAAAAGAGTAGAATCAATTTTTCCAATCTCAAAGCCTTTTTCAATAAGGAACTTGGTCAAGCATTTATACCACGCTCTAGGAGCTTGTTTAAGACCATAAAGAACTTTGTGAAGTTTGTAAACATGGTCGGGTTTCTTAGGATTAACAAAGCCGGGAGGTTGTTTAACATAAACTTCCTCCTCAATTTCACCATTTAGAAAAGCACTTTTAATGTCCATTTGGTACAAGGTAATATTAAGCAAGTAAGATGCGGATGGACTCAAGTCTAGCAACAGGGGCATATGTCTCACCATAGTCCATACATTCGACTTGGGTGTAGCCTTGGGCGACGAGACGTGCTTTGTTGCGAATGACTTGTCCATCTTCGTCTTGCTTGTTGCGAAACACCCATTTGGTATCGATGATGTTGTGGTTTTTGTCGGGCTTCTCGACCAATATCCACACTTGGTTCCTCTCAAAGTTGTGTAGTTCCTCGTGCATGGCATTTATCCAATCTGGATCTTCCAATGCTTCTTCAACCTTCATAGGTTCAATGCTAGAGATGAATGAATAATGTTCAAAAAAAATTTCCAAACGAGTTTTAGAGCGAGTGATTCTCCCGGTTTGGATATCATTGAAGATTTGCTCGATGGGATGGTCTCTTGTGACTCTTGCTCTAACTCGTGAGAGCTTTTGTTTTGGTCGGGGTGGAACATCTTCTTCATCATCTTGTTCTTCTTTTTGGCCTTCTTCATTGTTGACGTTGTCGTTCTCTTGTCGAGGTGGAGAAGGAGGTTGATGAGGTTCATCTTGGTGTACTTCCTCGTTCTCTTCATCTTGGTGTATCCCACTTGTGGATGCTTCCATTTCAACTCTTGGTTCACCTTGTCGTGAGGTAGAAGCTTCCACTTGGAGGACGAGGTACTCTCCTTCACCTTTGTTGGACGAATCTTGCCAATCGACAAGTCTTGGATTGTTTTCAAAGGGTCTTTGTCTCCTACATCAATTGGCAATTGCTCTACTTGCGAGCCATTAGATTCATTAAACTTCACATCTACCGTCTCTTCAACCTTTCAGGTGAAATTGTTGTAGACATAGTAAGTGTGAGAGTTTGAGCCATAACCAAGTAGGAAACCCTCATGAGATTTAGGAGAAAATTTAGAACGACGATGCTTATCAAGAACATAGCACTTTGAGCCGAATACTCGAAAGTATCCAACTTGGGGTTTGTTATCAGTGAGAAGCTCGTATGCCGTCTTGCCGAGTAGCTTGTGAAGGTACAAGCGATTTGTTGCATGACAAGCTGTCTCAACCGCTTCCGCCCAAAAATGTTTTGGCGTCTTGTACTCATCAAGCATCGTTCTCGCCATCTCAATAAGACTCCGGTTCTTCCTCTCAACAACTCCGTTTTGTTGAGGCGTGTACGTAGCCGAGAACTCGTGTGGAATCCCTTCTTCGTCAAGAAAGGTATCCACATTTGCGTTCTTGAACTCCATTCCGTTGTCGCTGAGAACCTTCTTGATCTTCACTTCAAATTGATTTTGGGCCTTCCTAGCAAAGTTCTTGAAGATCTTTTGGACCTGTGATTTATCATCAAGAAAGAATACCCACGTAAAATCTTGAAAAAACATCTACTATGACTAGACCAAATGAGTTTCCACTGAGACTTTTATAGGCATTGAGACCAAAGAGATCCATATGAAGTAGCTCGAGCGGTCTTCTCATGGTCATGATGTTCTTCATGGGGTGGCTTCCTCCAACTTGTTTTCCTGCTTGACAAGCACTACACAATCTATCCTTGTCAAATATAACATCTTTTACTCCAAGGATATGATCACCTTTAATAAGCTTATCAAGATTTCACATGCCCACATGACCTAACCTTCTATGACACAACCAACCTTTAGAACATTTAGCAATTAAGCAAGTGCTAGGTTGAGCCTTTTTAGTGAAATCAACAATGTAAATATCACCTCTACGAATACCGGTAAAGACCATTTTATGATTATCTCTATGAAACACTTGGCAATCTACTTCAGTAAATAGGACATTGAAGCCAAAGTCAGCAAGTCTAGATACAGAAAGTAAATTATAGCCAAGAGATTCAACGAGCATAACATTTTGTATGGAGCTATCATGTGAGATGGTCACCTTACCGAGGCCAACCACCTTACCCTTTGAGTTGTCACCAAAGGTAACATACTTTCGAGGTCCGTTGTTTTCAGCAAGCTCACGAAACATGTCCTTGTCTCCGGTCATGTGATCGGTACATCCACTATCAAGAACCCATTCCTTTCCTCCAGCCATGTAGCCGTGAAGATTTGCCATAAAACCAAAATGTCTCATAGACTCATCGAGATCAAATTCACTATCATCATCCTCATCATAGTATCCATGTACAACATTGTCTTATGATTGATCAATTCCTAGAGTGGTTCATTAGATAGGTGATCATCACAATGTTCATCTTTATGAATTCTAATGGCTTCAGAGATGATATTGCTAATGATTCCAACATCTCCTTTGGCACGCATGAGGTTACTAAGCTCAAATAAACAATCACCAAACTTAGGATCATTGGAATTCATCTTACCCAAAGCAATAGACTTGTGAAGAATCTCATCTAAGTTTTGCAAGGAATAGTTTGGAAATTGTTCCTCAAGAAATCTCCATATGGTGTAAGGAGGCATTTCCTTGCGTGCGGCCGTGGACCCAACTGTCGGCCTCTCCACGTACAGTCCACTTCAGATGCATGTCGGTCGTTGACCATGTTGACCAGGCCGCGCCGAGAGCACCAGGGTGGTGGACGACGGCGAGGCCTAGGAAGGGAACGACACGGAGGCAGGGAAGACTCGGCAGTTGTTTCTCACGTGGAGGGGAGTATGACTGTACGAGGGTTTACTGGTTCGTCTGCCGTCGCCGGAGAATAATAGCAGGTGTGGGTGAGTAGAGGGATGGCTAGGCCAGCTATGGGAGTACGATGGGGCGGTGAGGCCTGCGCGGCAGCACAGCCGGCCGCGGGAGGAGGGAGCAGGCAGTCCTCCCACCGGCGCTTGTTTGAGCGGCTGGAGCAGGAAGAGCAGAGATTGAAGAAGCACGACAGTCGTTCGATGGACATCCAATAGTCACTGCTTGTGCATCAACCTTTTTTTAGGAAAGCCTCAAATCTGTGGAAAACAGCATACAGCCCATTTGCTAATTCTTAAGGTTTTTTGGAGCCCATATTCTTTTTGTTAGCATTACAGCCCATATTTTGGCCACGGTTAAAAAATTGTATGAAATTTTGCATATTTCGGTGCGGTCCGAACTGTTTTTAATCCTAAAATTTCGACTCGCATTCAAATTGATTATAAAAATAAATGTATATCAATATAAAATCCAACAAATTCTCCACGCATAAAAATTAATGTAATTTAAAATCTCGAAATGAAAAAAAAGATATTTGAAACTAATTGCCGGTTTGATGTGTTTTAAAAATGTACAGCCCATTTCTCATTACTGATGGGCCATTTTCTCGGCCAGCCGAATGAAAGCTCTCCTCGTCTTGAAAGATTTGCAGCCCAACAGGCCTAACAAAGCAACTTACTTGGCAAATCACAAAAAAACTAGGCTGTGGCCATGGACCCAGCTGTCAGTCCATTTGTTTTTTTAGTCCATTTGGTGGGCTGGGTGAAACAATGATGTAGCATCTATGCGGCCCGTTTAAATCCAATTTGCATTTTTCTCGAAATCCGCGGACTTGCTGGGCTGGGTGAAAATATCATGTTGGGCTAGACGGAGAAATGTTATAAAAACATAAACACATGATTACACGTCAGTAAAATCTTTGCAAGCTTATGTACGCAATCACTAGGAGTTAACTTGCCAAGTTATATATAAACAATTATTATTATTTTGTAAGAACTTTCAACTTATGAAATAAAATATCATTTTAATTTGATGAGTTAATAGTACATGGGATATTATTATTTTTTAGGCTAGACGTGGGACAGTTGAGTTGGTTCTAGGGGAAAGTACTGGGAGAAAACTCAGTTTACATCGAAAAAGAAAGTGGGAAAAAATTCAGAGACCTGCTGGGTCCACCTGAGGAGGGGAATATGTTGGGAGGAAGGAGATTCAAAGCACGGCAGCCAAGTGAACTAGTTTTTTTATGGACAAGTGAACTAGTTTAGATACATAAGCAAATAGCCACTAAAAAATAAATCAGGTTAATGGGTTCTTAAAAGAAATATTTCGAACAAAACAGATAATTACGACACATAGGCTAATGCATGAAACACTCAGATGATAAAGGTTCTTATAAACAGATAAAGTACAATATTTAGACCTTCCTGGCACGCTTGATCATGACGCTGCGGCTGTCTGTGTACTCGTCGGTTACGGGAAGCAGACACGCCCTCATGTCCAAGATCTGCATGTACATGTCGTAGCATGTGTATGCGTCCTTGGCCGCGTAGGTTATGTAGGCTAGATTCAGAGGTACGTCCCACGTGTTCAGGTCGTCTTCTTTCATGTTGGCGTATCAGGGGTCGATGATGGTCTCAGCGAGGTCAACCACGGAGTCCTTCTCCTGCCCGTTGCTGATGATCTTGTATTTCTTCTGGATGTCGACAAGCTTGTTGCACCAGATGGCCGAATCGTCACGTTCTTCCTCCTATCCACCATAGCGAAGGTGCAGTCGGCGTTGCCGATGAAACGGGCGAATGCTCCAGAACCTAGTGCAGCCATAGGACTGAGGCGAGGCAGAGCTTCACCGAGTCCGTATCGTTGGTGTACATCACATTTAACTTGGTGCAGCCATAGGACTGAATGGCGAACTCAAAGGGGAACTCCTTGCTGAAGTCCATATCCAGCAGACTCACCCCTCGGATCGCCATTGGAGTCTCTTCGAGTGAACGAGTGTGTAGGCGGCGGCAGCAGTTCGTTTTTCAGCTCTTGGGGAACTGGATTCAACAGTAAGCTGAGTGTGTACAGGCGACAACAGTTACTACCCCTCCCTCGTCCGCTGCATGCCCAGCAGAAGATGCACCCTCGGCCACATGTCGGTTCACGAGCGGGTCTGTATTGGTACTATAATAACAGGAGTTAGTGGTCACTTTACTTAAATTTAATTAGCTTTAATAGAAATTTGTACTTAAAAGAAGCAATGCATTCGCTCGTTCTATCAGTGCCATAGGATCAACATGCACAACAATTAGAATTATTATTCTCAAGACGCACATGATTAGCACATTTGTCGCACTTTCACAAAGATAATACTACCAAGTTTGAACTGTTTGTTATGGTTGTTGTCCTCTGCATCATCATGTCGTGTTTCCTAGCTTGAAAGATTCAGAACCAACAAATAAGATCCAAATAATAAGTACAACAAAGATGCCTACACATCTCATTGATTCCTAGCTTGCAAGATTCAGAACCAACAAATAAGATCCAAATAATAAGTACAACAAAGATGCCTACACATCTCACTGATTCCCAGCTTGCAAGATTCAGAACCAACCCATTAGAGCCTTTTGATAAAGTGAATATCAGGATTAAATCCATCTTGGCTAGCCATGTCATACAATTGAAGAACTTGGCGAATGCTCTTGACCGTCACAACATCTGTAGTTGAGTATTCCTGTTTGCACAACATGTTTGCACAGCACAAACAAGGAGACAGGAGAGCATGATTTCACTTTAATAGCGGCCTCCTTGCACTCAACCTCCAGCTCTACTTGGATGAGGTCTGCCTGGAGTTCCATGATTCAATTCATGCACCTTTTCTGCAGTTCACCTGAAATGAAGCAAAGATTGCATCATTCCGCTAGCAAGAAGTACTTGCTCTTGTGAGCTGGCAGGTTCTTCTTTAGTAGTTGCACTAAAATTGAGGAACATTAAGGTTGGTTATCCGGCTCATGTAAGGTGCAACTATAATTTTCTTATCCTTTTGTGCAGTTCCACTAAAATAAAGTGCCATTATGGTGACAGTGACGGCTCCATCTTGCAAAGGCTAATAAAATGTTGCACGAGATTACCAGCAGAACTTGACGGAGATTTTGGAAACTCCAATCACCATTTTGTGCAGTTCCACAAAAATTGAGAGATGTTGCCCATGTGACATTTTAGTTGAACTGCACAAGACACTCATTCCAAAAAAAAGTGTTTTGTGCAGTTCACCAAAAGGCCACAATAGCAACAAGGTGAAATGGATATCCCTATCTACACAAAAAGATAGAAAGTAAACAGTTGTTGGTTAATAAGAATATACGAAACATATACAAAATGAAAAGAAGCATCTTAATTATGTTCATGGCAATCACGCAAGGACAGTAGAAATTTTAAAACATCAGCAATGCTTCATGTTACCAGAAGCATTACGATCAACAATGAGATTCCTCAAATATGGGATTACTTTAATGGTGGCATTGCTTGTTTACCAGACATAGTAAATCAACAACAGCTAAAGAGTTGGTTTAAGGGCATGGGGCCGTGGGGACACCAGGACACTCAGCAGCGTAAAGGAGCAACTTACTTATCATACTGGGGAAAACAGCAGGAGTGCCATTGTAGTATGTGAGGGCAGCAAATCTAATCTTGGAGACCTTTTACTATGTGAGGGCAGCAAATCTAATCCTGGAGACCTTTTACTATGTGAGGGCAGCAAATCTAATCCTGGAGACCTTTTACTATGTGAGGGCAGCAAATATAATCATGAGACCTTTTACTATGTGAGGGCAGCAAATCTAATCCTAGAGACCTTTTACTATGTGATGCCAGCAAATCTAATCCTGGACATACTCTGTTGACTTGTCCACCACCCGCCACTTTCTATCCTTTTTTCAACCAATAATAGATCTATTCCTTATCCAGTTTGTACTGCGTTTTCCCATTATTTCCCTTTTCAACCAAGAGATCGGTTGGGTATCCGGTCTCTACTACTTTCACCATATTATTTCCTCTTTGAATCAAGTCCTAGATTCATGCTACAACTTTCCCCCTTTCTTCGTTGTTTGAACAAAGCCCTAGATTCGAATGCATGAAGTAGCTTTACCTCTAATAATACTAAAAATTTAGGTGGCTTTGGAAGAGCTGATGGGAGTAGAAAAAGATGCACATGCAGACACGTGGGGAGCTGAGGCAGTAGAGCAAGGCCTCTTTCGAAGAACTTATACCTGAGGGTCGCCGGGATGTCGGCGGCGGCAGGTCGGATCTGCGGACAATACGGCAGGGAGGAAGAAGGGTCGGAGGACCTCCCGAGCCGGCCATGTGTCGGAGAGAATGGCACAGGCAGAGGATCGGGCCCCTCCGCCAGCTGTGGGTTTCCTCCCTCGGCGGTGATGACCGCGTGAATGATGCACCTTTTAGTCCTCTACACACACCGGCCAAAGGGATCCGCTGGATCTGTGACCAGCGGTGAGTAGAGAGAAAATGTCGCTACCGCTGTCTTGTTTATATCTGGAGAGGATGAGAGAATGAAGAGAGCAACCCTAGTAAAGCAAGCGCTCAGGCCCCTGCGTCCATATATAGTGGAGTGATTATCTTTTTTCTCTCCACAACAAGCGTTTCAATTTGTGTACGTGGCATTAAAGAAAAGAAACTCTCTATTTAAGGTGACTACTGTATGACTCCTACTTACTACTAGTAGTACTACAGTATTGTTCACTTGTGCTCCCCTCCCCTCCATTCATTGAACAACCCCACGGGTGAATAAACATACAGTAAGTATTGTATTTATATAGAGCGAACAAGCTCGAACTATTTTCGCGTAGTTAAAAGTTGAGGGCGGGGCTTTTCCCGGGCAGTACGCGCGATAGTTTTCGGGTAGGGCTAAAAGATTATTTTAAATTTTTTTTAAACTTCGAGACGGCCACATAGCATGGAGCCGACCCCAACGATTTTAAGCTTACAGGCACGGTACACGCTATCCTAGACTACTATACACATGAAACTGCCACACGAGCGTCCGGGCTGCGCTTGGCTCTTCGCCTCTTCGGGAAGTCGAACAATGATGGAATACTACTGCACTAGAGGAGTACTACAGTACGCTTCTGGCCATCTGACACCGATTGAATTGTTGCATGTCCACTGCGTGAGGGAGGGAGAGCGTGTAGCGAAAGCTTCTCCTAGTCTTGCCAGCCACCACGCTCATGGGTGAGGGAGGGATGCTCCTGCCTTTGCGTGTATGACAGGTGGGCCCTACAGGTGTGTGGCCAACCTGTCATACAGCCAAAGGCAGATGCAGTTAAGTCCGCGAGGGAGAGGATAATCAAACTTCTCATTGATGTACGAGTTGAAGCGACACATCAAAGCACTGCACTCGATATATTTCAATAATTTGCGTGTGTGACTCCCAGATGCAGAGGCCGGGGGTCATCATCCTCCTTTTCGAGAAAAAACAGACACATGTGTGAGAGGACGAGTGCGTGCGTGCACCTCTTCTCTTCCTGTATAACGTACTACTAAACTCAGAGTACAAATTTTTGTGGGTGGCACGATGGTGCATGCGAGAAGTCCCGAGAGATAGGTTTAATGCATTAATTGCAATGCATGCATGCATAAAGTACATGCATTGGTCAATTTTCTCTTAATACTTGCATGCAATGATTTAATGCACCTTGGAATCTAAACATGTGTTGGGGACAACCAAATTGAGGCTTATAAAATGGAAAAACTAAAATTTTGAGATAAGCCCTATAAAACCGGAAAGGAGGGAGTAGAAAAAGAAGTACTCCATCCGGGAATAGTGCCGCACTTCGAAACTAGAACCGTCAATAAATTTTGAGCTTGCGTCTCGTCACATTCCAAATTACTCCACGCTATATTGAATTGCAAACCTGTTCACACCGATCACAACCTAAACGGTTTCCCACTTAGGAGCGTATTAGTACTTGGTTATAAATACTAGTATGCCAAGATGACTGCACATTCCTCCTCAACTCCTCATCCACAAAAACAAACAAGTCATTCAGCATCCTTCCCTTGCGTCTGCCATGGCCAGCGTGAGTTCTGGGTCGAGAGATTGCCACCAGGGAGAGGCAAGCATGGAAGCGGAAGCACGAGAGATGTCCCGCCTCGCTGCGAGAGCAGCCGACATGTCCCGCCGCGCGGAAGTAGCAGCACAGAGGTCCCGCCGCGCGGAAGTAGCAGCACAGAGGTCCCGCTGCGCCGCTGAAGCAGCACGGAGGTCCCGCCACGCTGTCGATGCAGCAGACTGGTCCGGCCGCGCCGCGGAAGCAGCAGAGATGTCCCGCCGCGCCACGAATGCAGCAGAGATGTCCCTCCACACCGCGGCGGCCTGGGAAAATTTCTCGCGGGCAGGCGACGATTGTTACAGGCGCATGCATGCGATCGTCCATAGCCAGATGGATCAGATCTCTGGCTCGGCGAGGTTGTAGGACGACATGATAGCCTCGTTTGAACAGGCTACCGGCATCATCCGGCAACTAAGGGAGGGCAATGAGAGGCTCCGGGCCGAGCGCGACCTGCTGAGGGAGAAGATCGTCCGAAGTGCAGACTTGCAGGAGGAGACCAGTGCCTTGTTGAAGAAACTTATGGACGAGAATGACATGCTCCTCAACGAGCGCCAAAGGCTAGTGGAGGAATCCGTGGATGTTCTCAAGCAGTGTCTTGAGGACACGAAAGAGCTCATCGTCGCTCGCCGCGGAGACTAGTTTCCTGGTTTCTTTTGATGTAATAATCGGTTTAGGATGTGGATTGTGTCGTCGGTTGTGAAATGTTGGGTTCTAGCGCGGATGTTTGGCCTTTGTTGGCCTCTTGGGATGTTGCGATTTCAAGGTAGTAGCTTTTAGTCCTTCGTGTTAGGCTGGAGTTGTGCTGAAATTCTTGTGAATTGTGGTGGTTTTCAGTAATGAAAATCGAAAGGGGCAAGCCCTTCTTTGATCAAAAAAAAAATTTAATCGTCCTTATATATTCATTAGTCTTGCTATAAGTCGCAGTAGATGCTATATAGGTCCGTCGGATCTTACATCAAGATCCGTGCTTTCAGATTTTCTTTTTTCTCTCTTAAATCTCAGTTGAGTGAGACATAGCCACACCATTAAACAGAGGCTCGGGCGCCATTAATGGAGACCTTGGGAGAGAGGTGGACGGCAGATGGAGGTCAAAGGGCTCTCCTCCCGATAAGCACGCGCAGGGGTTTGATCACACGCCTCTCGTACTCAAATAGCTACCCTCCACGGCACCTCCTAGCTAATAAAAAATGGGGACACGTGGCGGCACGTAAATGGTACTAGTAAGTAGAATGCACACGGTTTCAATAATACTTGTGTTTCCGATTGTAACGTGACAACACTTATTCCAAAATGACTTTGTTGATTGTTAATGTGTGCGCCTTCGCAAATCGGACTGCAAATTTACCACAGCATGTTGGTGCCATGTCATGGCACCAAGCCAAGTTTCATTATTTTCATGCGTGTTTTGGATTTACAGGAATTAAAAAACTAAGTTTCTCAATGTTTCCAACCCAGCCACGACGCCCAGAATTTTGAATTTCATTCCCATTTCTTGCATGGAACCTAGAAATTTACCCGAGGACATACATGTGATTTTTCAACCAACTTTGGTACACTGGAACATGTGCTTGTATTTCAAATTTGAATTATGCACACAAAGGTGACACGTTCCCTCCAGAACCACGAGCGTTCTTGAGAGAAGCTCCGATTTGCAAGAAGCTTATACCAAAATTTGTTCCTATTCGGCCAATTTTTTTACCACGGCATGGTACTACCATGACATGACACCATGCCAAGTTTCATGATTTTAAAACCAAGTTTCTCAATGTTCTCGACTGAGCCACGATGCCCAGATGTTTGAATTTTATTCTCATTTTTTGCATGGGACCTACTCCCTCCTTCCATCTATATAGGGCCTAATGTGTTTTTCAAGACAGCCTTTGACTATTGACAAGATTAATAGCACATGAGATGTATACTATGAAAATTATATTATTGGAAGCTCCTTTGACATACAAAATTGAAGGTATGCTTTGTGTAAGTTGCATGTCATATATTATTGCTCTAACGTTTGGTCAAAGTTAGCCTCGAAAAACGCATTAGGACCTATATAGATGGAAGGAGGGAGTAGAAATTCACCGAGGACACAAATGTGATTTTTCAACCAACTTTGGTGCACGGGAGCATGTGCTTGTAGTTCAAATTTGAATTATGCACATAAATGACTAAAAATTCAATTAATGTGTAAATAAGGTCAAACGAAGCCGGAATAATTCCAAAATTTAACAGGGCACTCATGTAGTTCTATGTTGCCTTTGTAAGTAAGCTCAAGGGGGACAATGTATATCGTTTCGCACTCAAAGGTGTCACGTTCCCTCTCAAAACCACGAGCCTAAAGAAGCTTCGGTTTGCAAAAGCTTATACCAAAATCTGTTCCTATTCGGCCAATTTTTTTTTACCACAACATGGTAGTACCATGACATGACATCCATGCCAAGTTTCATGATTTTCAGACATGTTTTGGATTTACAAGAATTTTAAAACCAAGTTTCTCAATGTTCTCGGCCGAGCCACGATACCCAGATGTTTTAATTTTATTCTCATTTCTTGCATGGGACCTAGAAATTCACCCGAGGACACAAATGTGATTTTTCAACCAACTTTGGTGCACGAGAGCATGTGCTTGTAGTTCAAATTTGACTTATGCACATTAAATGACCAGAAACTCAATTAATGTATAAAAACGACAAACGAACCCGGAATAATTCCAAAATTTAACAGGGCACTAATGTAGTTCTATGTTGCCTTTGTTAAGAAACTCAAGGGGGGCAGCATATATCGTTTCACACTCAAAGGTGGCACGTTACCTCTTAGAACCACGAGCTTCCAAATCGGCCCAATTTTTTACCACAACATGTTAGTGCCATGACATGACACCATGCCAAGTTTCATGATTTCCAGGCGAGTTTGATTTACATGAATTTAAAATCAAAGTTTCTCGATGTTCTCGGCCGAGTCATGACGCCCAGATGTTTGAATTTCATTCTCATTTCTTCCATGGGACCTAGAAATTCAACCAGGGACGCACATGTGATTTTTCAACCCACTTTGGTGCACCGGAGCATGTGCATGCAATTCATATTTAGATTATGCACATTAAAAGTCCAGAAACTCAATTAATGTATAAAAAGGCCAAATGAACCCGAAATAATTCCAAAATTTAACAGGGCACTCATATAGTTCTATGTTGCCTCTGTAAATAAAATCAGGGGGGAGGCAGCGTATATCGTTTCGCACACAAAGGTGACACGTTCCCTCTCGGAACCACGAGGCTTGTTGAGAGAATCTCCAGTTTTGTAAGAGGCTTATACCAAAACTTGTCCCAATTCAGCCAAAAATTATATGTATGAAAACAGGGTTTAGATTATCCCAAACATCTCGCTACCTAGACCAATAATGTACTATGATTTGAATTCAACATAAAATGGATACAAATATTTGAATTGGAGAGCGTATGGTACATGTAGTTCATAGTGAAATATGATTACTGCTATATGTATGTTTTTTGTTATCAAGATAATATTTAAATTATTGTATAACTTGACAACAATCGTATTCAAGTAAGGAAAATTGATTCAAATTTAGTTCATATGGTAGACGACAATATATATGTTCACATGGTGGAGTAAAATGTTCATATATGATGGAATATCAAAATGTACAACTACATCAATTATAAACCGCAAGGTCACCTAACGATATATTCGAATTCAACATAACGTGGATTCAAAATTTGAAATTCGAGATCATGGCATCTGTAATCATATAAAAAGGGACATTACTCTTTCTTTGGTGGGAATTGATTTGTTTTTTGTTGTTGTTGAGGGAAGTGCGAATCGATTTGGTACTGTGCAGGGTAATCTTGTTCTCCCGATTTTTTTTACATTTTTCTTGTAGTTTTTTCAATGGCATCTATAGCAATATAGTAAAAGGGGACATGACTCTCTTGTGTCTTGTATGAATTGTTTTTTTACACGTTAAGTTTGTTCTGCCGAACAAGGAATCCGCACCTTGTTATCCCGAAATTTTCAAGATCGAGTATCTTTTGTCTCACCTGCTTTGAAACTCCCGCTTCTTCAACCCGCGCCGCGCCTTGTTATCCCGAAATTTGGATGCGCGCGAGAACTCCCTCCTCATCTGAAATCGCTCCTGCAGCCCAGACACGCGAAATCCCCCTTCTACCCCTCAACCAGAAATGAAGTTCCACGTCGCGGTGTCAAAACCGGTGGGGGTACGCTGGTAACTTACCCTACATTTCAGACAAGCGCGTCCCTAAGCTTGGCTCACCCCTCCCCCTTCGCCCCCCATTCGTACACCGAGGCCGCCAAAACCCGCGAAACCCCACGCTCCTCCGTCGGCCTCCCGACCGCCGCCCAGCCGGAGACTCTTCCCCGACTACGTCGTCCACCGCAACAGCTCGCCGTCCCTCATCCACCGCACCGGATGAGGATCCGTTGTCAATCTCGTCGTCTCGCCAGATCAGCCGCCCCATCCTCCACCTCCAAGGACCTGCCCCGACGTTCGCCTCGTCTATCGTGCCACCTCAATCCCCACAGCGCCGTCTTGACTTGCCCCACCGGAACCGCAACACCCTCACCAATTCCTCCGATGAAACCGAGGCCAACTCGGCGGCACCAAGGAGGTTCTGCACTCACCGCTGCATTTTATCTTTTATTCGATCTCACGGGGCTACTGGTGCTCGATACCGAGCAGACATGGCGTGTCTCCATCGACGTCGCCGTCGCCGACCACATCATCCACAGCGTCTCTCCCCCATGTCGTTGCTTCCTCGGCGGCGACTTCCACAACGGCACTAGCTGCAGCTGCTCCGGCTCTCGCTCGCGCTGCGGCTCTGTTCTTGTTGTCGGTCGCGCTGCTGCACTACTCCTGCTTTCATTCGTGCTGCTGCTCTGCTCTTGCTCTCGCTTGCGCTGCTGCTGCACGACCTCCGGCAGCTACAGGAGTTGCTGCTTTAGCACTCGCTCACGGTGCTACTGCACGACTTGCTCTCTGCTAGTGTGTTCCCTGCTCGAGCGTCTGCTGATTTAGATCACTGCTTCTCTGCTACTAGTGCTCGAACACCATAAACATCTATTGCAATGCTCTGTTACTAGTTCAATCAGTTTCGATAGTAAAATTCAGTTTCGACTGTGAAGTTCATTTTCTTCAGTTAAGTTCAGAGTGAACAATACTTACAGCATCTGTCGGAGCTGCCGTGGCGCGGCTGATGCGTTACATCTAGCACTATTTGGTGATGTATTTTACATCATCTATTGCAGATGGTATTGAAGGAAATATGCCCTAGAGGCAATAATAAAGTTATTATTTATTTCCTTATATCATGATAAATGTTTATTATTCATGCTAGAATTGTATTAACCGGAAACATAATACATGTGTGAATACATAGACAAACAGAGTGTCCACTAGTATGCCTCTACTTGACTAGCTCGTTAATCAAAGATGGTTATGTTTCCTAACCATGGACAAAGAGTTGTTATTTGATTAATGGGATCACCTCATTAGATGAATGATCTGATTGACATGACCCATTCCATTAGCTTAGCACCCGATCGTTTAGTATGTTGCTTGCTTTCTTCATGACTTATACATGTTCCTATATGACTATGAGATTATGCAACTCCCGTTTGCCGGAGGAACACTTTGTGTGCTACCAAACGTCACAACGTAACTGGGTGATTATAAAGGAGCTCTACAGGTGTCTCCAAAGGTACATGTTGGGTTGGCGTATTTCGAGATTAGGATTTGTCACTCCGATTGTCGGAGAGGTATCTCTGGGCCCTCTCGGTAATGCACATCACATAAGCCTTGCAAGCATTGCAACTAATGAGTTAGTTGTGAGATGATGTATTACGGAACGAGTAAAGAGACTTGCCAGTAACGAGATTGAACTAGGTATTAAGATACCGATGATCGAATCTCGGGCAAGTAACATACCGATGACAAAGGGAACAACGTATGTTCTTATGCGGTCTGACCGATAAAAGATCTTCGTAGAATACGTAGGAGCCAATATGAGCATCCAGGTTCCGCTATTGGTTATTGACCGGAGACGTGTCTCTGTCATGTCTACATTGTTCTCGAACCCGTAGGGTCCGCACGCTTAAGGTTTCGATGACAGTTATATTATGAGTTTATGCATTTTGATGTACCGAAGTTTGTTCGGAGTCCTGGATGTGATCACGGACATGACGAGGAGTCTCGAAATGGTCGAGACATAAAGATTGATATATTGGAAGCCTATATTTGGATATCGGAAGTGTTCCGGGTGAAATCGGGATTTTACCGGAGAACCGGGAGGTTACCGGAACCCCCCGGGAGGTATATGGGCCTTAGTGGGCTTTAGTAGAAGAGAGGAGAGGTGGCCAGGGCTGGGCCACGCGCCCCTCCCCCTCCCTAGTCCGAATAGGACAAGGAGAGGGGGGCGGCGCCCCCCCTTCCTTCTCTCTCTCCTCTTTCCCCCTTCCCGAATCCTATTCCAACTAGGAAAGGGGGGGAATCCTACTCCCGGTGGGAGTAGGACTCCTCCTGGCGCGCCCTCCTCCTGGCCGGCCACACCCCCCCTTTGATCCTTTATATACGGAGGCAGGGGAACCCCTAGACACACAAGTTGATCCACGTGATCATATTCTTAACCGTGTGCGGTGCCCCCTTCCACCATAGTCCTCGGTAATATTGTAGCGGTGCTTAGGCGAAGCCCTGCGACGGTAGTACATCAAGGTCGTCACCACGCCGTCGTGCTGACGGAAATCTTCCCCGACACTTTGCTGGATCGGAGTCCGGGGATCGTCATCGAGCTGAACGTGTGCTAGAACTCGGAGGTGCCGTAGTTTCGGTGCTTGATCGGTCGGGCCGTGAAGACGTACGACTACATCAACCGCGTTGTGCTAACGCTTCCGCTTTCGGTCTAGGAGGGTATGTAGACAACACTCTCCCCTCTCGTTGCTATGCATCACCATGATCTTGCGTGTGCGTAGGAAATTTTTTGAAATTACTACGTTCCCCAACAGTGGTATCCGAGCCAGGTTTTATGTGTTGATGTTATATGCACGAGTAGAACACAAGTGAGTTGTGGGCGATATAAGTCATACTGCTTAACAGCATGTCATACTTTGGTTCGGCGGTATTGTTGGATGAAGCAGCCCGGACCGACATTACGCGTACGCTTACGCGAGACCGGTTCTCCCGACGTGCTTTGCACAAAGGTGGCTAGCGGGTGACAGTTTCTCCAACTTTAGTTGAACCGAGTGTGGCTACGCCCGGTCCTTGCGAAGGTTAAAACAGCACCAACTTGACAAACTATCGTTGTGGTTTTGATGCGTAGGTAAGATTGGTTCTTGCTTAAGCTCGTA
The DNA here is from genome assembly GCF_003073215.2 of Triticum urartu. NCBI lineage: Eukaryota > Viridiplantae > Streptophyta > Magnoliopsida > Poales > Poaceae > Triticum > Triticum urartu. The sequence continues at coordinate 84,650,140 of NC_053023.1, forward strand.
GCAGCCACGTAAAACTTGCAACAACAAAGTAGAGGGCGTCTAACCTGTTTTTGCAGGGCATGTTGTGATGTGATATGGTCAAGACATGATGCTAAACTTTATTGTATGAGATGATCATGTTTTGTAACTGAGTTATCGGCAACTGGCAGGAGCCATATGGTTGTCGCTTTATTGCATGCAATGCAATCGCGCTGTAATGCTTTACTTTCTCATAAGCGGTAGCGATAGTCGTGGAAGCATAAGATTGGCGAGACGACAACGATGCTACGATGGAGATCAAGGTGTCGCGCCGGTGACGATGGTGATCATGACGGTGCTTCGAAGATGGAGATCACAAGCACAAGATGATGGTGGCCATATCATATCACTTATATTGATTGCATGTGATGTTTATCTTTTATGCATCTTATCTTGCTTTGATTGACGATAGCATTATAAGATGATCTCTCACTAATTATCAAGAAGTGTTCTCCCTGAGTATGCACCGTTGCGAAAGTTCTTCGTGCTAAGACACCACATGATGATCGGGTGTGATAGGCTCTATGTTCAAATACAACGGGTGCAAAACAGTTGCACACGCGGAATACTCAGGTTATACTTGACGAGCCAAGCATATACAGATATGGCCTCGGAACACGGAGACCGAAAGGTCGAGCATGAATCATATAGCAGATATGATCAACATAGCGATGTTCACCAATGAAACTACTCCATCTCACATGATGATCGGACATGGTTTAGTTGATTTGGATCACGTAATCACTTAGAGGATTAGAGGGATGTCTATCTAAGTGGGAGTTCTTAAGTAATATGATTAATTGAACTTAAATTTATCATGAACTTAGTCCTGGTAGTATTTTGCAAATTATGTTGTAGATCAATAGCTCGCGTTGTTGCTTCCCTGTGTTTATTTTGATATGTTCCTAGAGAAAATTGTGTTGAAAGATGTTAGTAGCAATGATGCGGATTGGATCCGTGATATGAGGTTTATCCTCATTGCTGCATAGAAGAATTATGTCCTTGATGCACCGCTAGGTGACGGACCTATTGCAGGAGCAGATGCAGACGTTATGAACGTTTGGCTAGCTCAATATGATGACTACTTGATAGTTTAGTGCACCATGCTTAATGGCTTAGAATCGGGACTTCAAAGACGTTTTGAACGTCATGGAGCATATGAGATGTTCCAGGAGTTGAAGTTAATATTTCAAGCAAATACCCGAGTTGAGAGATATGAAGTCTCCAACAAGTTCCATAGCTAAAAGATGGAGGAGAATCGCTCAAGTAGTGAGCATGTGCTCAGATTGTCTGAGTACTACAATCGCTTGAATCAAGTGGGAGTTAATCTTCCAGATAAGATAGTGATTGACAGAATTCTCTAGTCACCATCACCAAGTTAGTAGAACTTCGTGATGAACTATGATATGCAAGGGATAACGGAAACGATTCCCAAGCTCTTCGTAATGCGGAAATTGACGAAGGTAGAAATCGAGAAAAACATCAAGTGTTGATGGTACACAAGACCACTAGTTTCAAGAAAAGGGCGGAGGGAAGAAGGGGAACTTCAAGAAGAACAGCAAGCAAGTTGCTGCTCAAGTGAAGAAGCCCAAGTCTGGTCCTAAGCCTGAGACTAAGTGTTTCTACTGCAAAGGGACTGGTCACTGGAAGCGGAACTACCCCAAGTGATTGGCAGATAAGAAGGATGGCAAAGTGAACATAAGTATATTTGATATACATGTTATTGATGTGTACTTTACTAGTGTTTATAGCAACCCCTCAGTATTTGATACTAGTTCAGCTGCTAAGATTAGTAACTCGAAACGGGAGTTGCAGAATAAACAGAGACTAGTTAAGGGTGAAGTGACGATGTGTGTTGGAAGTGGTTCCAAGATTGATATGATCATCATCGCACACTCCCTATACTTTCGGGATTAGTGTTGAACCTGAATAAGTGTTATTTGGTGTTTGCGTTGAGCATGAATATGATTTGATCATGTTTATTGTAATACGGTTATTCATTTAAGTAAGAGAATAAATTGTTGTTCTGTTTACATGAATAAAACCTTATATGGTTACACACCCAATGAAAATAGTTCGTTGGATCTTGATCGTAGTGATACACATAATCATAATATTGAAACCAAAAGATGCAAAGTTAATAATGATAGTGCAACTTATTTGTGGCACTGCCGTTTAGGTCATATTGGTGTAAAGCGCATGAAGAAACTCCATGCTGATGGGTTTTTGGAATCACTTGATTATGAATCAGTTGATGCTTGCGAACCATGCCTCATGGGCAAGATGACTAAAACGCCGTTCTCCGGAACTATGGAGCGAGCAACTGACTTATTGGAAATAATACATACTGATGTATGAGATCCGATGAGTGTTAAGGCTCGTGGCGGGTATCATTATTTTCTGACCTTCACAGATGATTTGAGCAGATATGGGTATATCTACTTAATGAAACACAAGTCTGAAATATTTGAAAAGTTCAAAGAATTTCAGAGTGAAGTGGAGAATCATTGTAACAAGAAAATAAAAGTTTCTACGATATGATCGCAGAGGTAAAATATTTGAGTTACGAGTTTGGCCTTCAGTTAAAACAATGTGAAATAGTTTCACTACTCACGCCACCTGGAACACCACAACATAATGGTGTGTCCGAACATCATAACCGTACTTCATTAGATATGGTGCGATCTATGATGTCTCTTACAGATTTACCGCTATCGTTTTGGGGTTATGCATTAAAGAGAGCTACATTCACGTTAAATAGGGCACCATCTAAATCCGTTTGAGATGACACCGTATGAACTATGGTTTAGCAAGAAACCTAAGCTGTCGTTTCTTAAAGTTTGAGGTTGCAATGCTTATGTGAAAAAGTTTCAACTTGATAAGCTCAAACCTAAATCGGAGAAGTGCGTCTTCATAGGATATCCAAAGGAAACTATTGGATACACCTTCTATCACAGATCCGAAGGCAAGACTTTTGTTGCTAAATTCGGAAACTTTCTAGAGAAGGAGTTTCTCTCGAAAGAAGTGAGTGGGTGGAAAGTACAAAACTTGATAAGGTAATTGTACCTTCTCCCTTATTGGAAAGTAGTTCATCACAGAAATATGTTCTTGTGACTACTACACCAATTAGTGAGGAAGCTAATGATGATGATCATGTAACTTCAGATCAAGTTACTACCGAACCTCGTAGGTAAACCAGAGTGAGATCCGCACCAGAGTGGTACGGTAATCCAGTTCTGGAGGTCATATTACTTGACCATGACGTGCCTACGAACTATGAGGAAGCGATGATGAGCTCAGATTCCGTGAAATGGTTTGAGGCCATGAAATCTGAGATATGATCCATGTATGAGAACAAAGTATGGACTTTGATGGATTTGCCCGATGATCGGCAAGCCATAGAAAATAAATGGATCTTCAAGAGGAAGACGGACGCTGATAGTAGTGTTACTATCTACAAAGCTAGACTTGTCGAAAAAGGTTTTTGACAAAGTTCAAGGTGTTGACTACGATGAAATTTTCTCACTCGTAGCGATGCTTAAGTCTGTCCAAATCATGTTAGCAATTGCCGCATTTTTATGAAATCTGGCAAATGGATAAACAAAACTACATTCCTTAATGGATTTAAAGAAGAGTTGTATATGATGCAACCAGAAGGTTTTGTCAATCCTAAAGGTGCTAACAAAATATGCAAGCTCCAGCGATCCATCTATGGACTGGTGCAAGCATCTCGGAGTTGGAATATATGCTTTGATAAGTTGATCAAAGCATATAGTTTTATACAGACCTGCGGTGAAGCCTGTATTTACAAGAAAGTGAGTGGGAGCACTACAACATTTCTGATAATTATATGTGTATGACATATTGTTGATCGGAAATAATGTAGAATTATTCTGCAAAGCATAAAGGAGTGTTTGAAAGGATTTTTTCAAAGAAAACCTCGGTGAAGCTGCTTACATATTGAGCATCAAGACCTATAGAGATAGATCAAGACGCTTGATAAGTTTTTTTTTCAATGAGTACATACCTTGACAATATTTTGAAATAGTTCAAAAATTGGAACGGTCAAAGAAAGAGTTCTTGGCTGTGTTACAAGGTGTGAAATTGAGTAAGACTCAAAGCCCGACCACGGCAGAAGATAGAAAGAGAATGAAAGTCATTCCCTATGCCTCAGCCATAGGTTCTATAAAGTATGCCATGCTGTGTACCAGATCTATTGTATACCCTACATTGTGTTAAGCAAGGGAGTACAATAGTGATCTAAGAGTAGATCACTGGACATTGGTCAAAATTATCCTTAGTGGAATAAGGAAATATTTCTCGATTATGGAGGTGACAAAAGGTTTGTCGTAAAAAGTTACGTCGATGCAAGTTTTGACACAGATCTGGATGACTCTAAGTCTCGATCTAGATACATATTGAAAGTGGGAGCAATTAGCTAGAGTAGCTCCGTGCAGAGCATTGTAGACATAGAATTCGCAAAATACTTACGGATCTGTATGTGACAGACCCGTTGACTAAAATTATCTCACAAGCAAAACATGATCACACCTTAGTACTCTTTGGGTGTTAATCACATAAATGATGTGAACTAGATTATTGACTCTAGTAAACCCTTTGGGTATAGGTCACATGACGATGTGAACTATGGGTGTTAATCACATGGTAATGTGAACTCTTAGTGTTGAATCACATGGCGATGTGAACTAGATTATTGACTCTAGTGCAAGTGGGAGACTGAAGGAAATATGCCCTAGAGGCAATAATAAAGTTATTATTTTTTTCCTTATATCATGATAAATGTTTATTATTCATGCTAGAATTGTATTAACCGGAAACATAATACATGTGTGAATACATAGACAAACAGAGTGTCACTAGTATGCCTCTACTTGACTAGCTCGTTAATCAAAGATGGTTATGTTTCCTAACCATGGACAAAGAGTTGTTATTTGATTAACTGGATCACATCATTAGATGAATGATCTGATTGACATGACCCATTCCATTAGCTTAGCACCCGATCGTTTAGTATGTTGCTATTGCTTTCTTCATGACTTATACATGTTCCTATGACCATGAGATTATGCAACTACCGTTTGCCGGAGGAACACTTTGTGTGCTACCAAACATCACAACGTAACTGGGTGATTATAAAGGAGCTCTACAGGTGTCTCCAAAGGTACATGTTGGGTTGGCGTATTTCGAGATTAGGATTTGTCACTCCGATTGTCGGAGAGGTATCTCTGGGCCCTCTCGGTAATGCACATCACATAAGCCTTGCAAGCATTGCAACTAATGAGTTAGTTGTGAGATGATGCATTACGGAACGAGTAAAGAGACTTGCCGGTAACGAGATTGAACTAGGTATTAAGATACCGACGATCGAATCTCGGGCAAGTAACATACCGATGACAAAGGGAACAACGTATGTTGTTATGCGGTCTGACCGATAAAAGATCTTCGTAGAATATGTAGGAGCCAATATGAGCATCCAGGTTCCGCTATTGGTTATTGACCAGAGACGTGTCTTGGTCATGTCTACATTGTTCTCGAACCCGTAGGGTCCGCCGCTTAAGGTTTCGATGACAGTTATATTATGAGTTTATGCATTTTGATGTACCGAAGTTTGTTCGGAGTCCCGGATGTGATCACAGACATGATGAGGAGTCTCGAAATGGTCGAGACATAAAGATTGATATATTGGAAGCCTATATTTGGATATCGGAAGTGTTCCGGGTGAAATCGGGATTTTACCGGAGAACCGGGAGGTTCCTGAACCCCCCGGGAGGTATATGGGCCTTAGTGGGCTTTAGTGGAAGAGAGGAGAGGTGTCCAGGGCTGGGCCGCGCGCCCCTCCCTCCCTAGTCCGAATAGGACAAGGAGAGGGGGGCGGCGCCCCCCTTCCTTCTCTCTCTCCTCTTTCCCCCTTCCCGAATCCTATTCCAACTAGGAAAGGGGGGGAATCTACTCCCGGTGGGAGTAGGACTCCTCCTGGCGCGCCCTCCTCCTGGCCGGCCGCACCCCCCTTTGATCCTTTATATACGGAGGCACGGGGCACCCCTAGACACACAAGTTGATCCACGTGATCATACTCTTAGCCGTGTGCGGTGCCCCCTTCCACCATAGTCCTCGATAATATTGTAGCGGTGCTTAGGCGAAACCCTGCGACGGTAGTACATCAAGATCGTCACCACGCCATCGTGCTGACGGAACTCTTCCCTGACACTTTGCTGGATCGGAGTCCGGGGATCGTCATCGAGCTGAACGTGTGCTAGAACTCGGAGGTGCCGTAGTTTCGGTGCTTGATCGGTCGGGCCGTGAAGACGTACAACTACATCAACCACGTTGTGCTAACGCTTCCGTTGTCGATCTACAAGGGTACGTAGATCACACTCTCCCCTCTCGTTGCTATGCATCACCATGATCTTGCGTGTGCGTAGGAATTTTTTTGAAATTACTACATTCCCCATCAATTATATCATGCCATCATGTATACTTAGACAACAGGTATGTGAATTATTTCATCCCAACCTATTTTAGAAAGACCTCATATAGTTGTGTCATGTCATCCTGTTTAGGTACTCATCATATGTTGAATTATGCCATTATATCCTGTTAAGTTATCCATCATATATCTGAAACTGTGTCATGCTATCCTGTTTAGTTAGGCATCATATATGTGAAACTGTGTCATGCTGTCCTGTTTGGTTAGACAACATATATGTGAATTACCACATCTGTCTATCATACAATGTCTATACGTTCAATTTCTTTTCTTGTTTATCAGCCATTTGAATTGGAGGGGGTTCTTGAACAGGACAGCGGTACTGGCCAGCTACAAGCGCTTGTGCCAGCGGTACTGGCCAGTAACTCGAACAGCAAGTTACTGTGGCTGATAAACACCAGTCCTTTCTTGTGCAACAGTAAGCGCTGGAGGATTTAAGCGCCAAACAAGAGAAAGTTAATAAGCTTGCTAAGCATCTTGCCAGCATTATGGGTACCTAGGATATTGTTTCTTGAACTCGTCTGAAGTGGTTTCAGTTCTGGACTTGTTTTGCTGCGGCGTTTATATGCTGCTTTGTTCCCTATATTTGCACTGGTGGCGAACTTTGATGCCCAGTGGATGTAATATGTGTAATAGTCGTGATAGCCTAACATAAGTTGCTTGCTTATTTATTTCCTTGTTGTCTTGTTTATTTGTTTGCTTGTAGTCAGTGCAGTTCTTTTTCCGCGGTTTGCTAGTGGCTGCAATAACCTATTTTTTAAAACTAGGCCACAATAACCATGAGCTAATATTTACTGTAGTGACACTGGGCCTCCTACGGGCCATAGAAACAGTGGGCCTTCTGTGGGCCATAGAAACAGTAGGCCTTCTACGGGCCGTAGAAACAATGGGCTTTCTACGGGCCGTAGAAACAATGGGCCTTCTACGGGCCGTATCATCAATGGGCCTTATACGGGACGTATGATCAATTGACCAAACATGGGCCAATAACAGGCCGCATTATGGCCGTAAATGGGCCATCGTTAATAGGCCGTATTTGATGATGCTATGAAAATGGCCCAACGTATTAACGGACCACAAACGGGTCGACTGTAACCACGGGCTGAATTTGGCCCACGAGCAGAAAATGACAGTAACGGGCCGTAAGTAAATGAATGCTAGAAATGACCCCAAGAATAAATGGGCTCTGAGAAGGCCGAAAGATAACATGGGCTGGAAACAGCCCAACGGAATAACGAGCCGTTAATGGGTATAAAGTGATACACTGTTCATTACGGGCCAGTTTCACCAAGGGTCGTTAATGGGTGTAAAGTGATACACTGTTCATTACGGGCCAGTTTCACCATGGGCCGTTAATACGCCAAGAGTTACATAGGGCCTCATATGGGCCGAAAGACGTCATGGGCCGGAAGTGAAAACGGGCTGCAATCATATTGGATGGCCCAGATGACGCTACTGGGCCTAATTCGGATAGGGCGTAATGGGCCTTGGGTTAGCGGGCTGTAAATGGGCTATATGCGAATAGGACGTTAACAGGCTTTCCATGGGCCGGCCCGCCACCTTTTGACCAAGTCAAACAGTCCGGCCTTTTCACAGGAATGGGCCTCTGTTGGGCCATGCCACGTGTCGACGTATCATAGGCGCCTTCTGTCCAATGAGTGGATGACATCTGTCCCAACGATGAGCCGACACGTGTTTCCTCCAGCCAATGATGATTTTACACGTGGAAAATCCCCATTGGTCGGTTCTGTTAACGGGTTATCGGATCCAAAACCCGACTCGATAGCTTAACGGCGTTCCGTTACAGTGGATGTCACGTGTCGGTCACCCTTGAAGAAAGCACTTCTGTGACGCGCGATTTATCGTCATGGAAGTGCACACTTTCGTGATGATAATTTTGGTAATGTCATGGAACACTTCTACGACAGCACATGTATGACTATCTTGATTCTGTCATAAATTTGTCATGGATGTACATGCATGACAAAAAAACGCAACCTACTGTGACAAACGCGTATCATCACGGAAGTGTATTTTTTGTAGTGCACGGAGGGCTCCACCCACGAAGGGTCCACGAAGAAGCAACCTTGTCTATCCCACCATGGCCATCGCCCACGAAGGACTTGCCTCACTTGGGTAGATCTTCACGAAGTAGGAGATCTCCTTGCCCTTACAAACTCCTTGGTTCAACTCCACAATCTTGACGGAGGCTCCCAAGTGACACCTAACCAATCCAGAAAACATCACTCTCCAAAAGGTAATAAATGGTGTGTTGATGATGAACTCCTTGCTCTTGTGCCTCAAATGATAGTCTCCCCAACACTCAACTCTCTCACACAGATTTGGATTTGGTGGAAAGAAGATTTGAGTGGAAAGCAACTTGGGTAAGGCTAGAGATCAAGATTCTTGTGGTTGGAATGGAATATCTTGGTCTCAACCCATGAGTAGGTGGTTCTCTCTCAGAAAATGTATGTTGGAAGTGCAGACACGTTCTGATGGCTTTCTCCATGAATGAAGAGTGGGTGGAGGGATATATATAGCCTCCACACAAAATCTAACCGTTACACACAATTCACCAAACTCGGTGGGACCGAATCATGAAACTCGGCCAGGCCGATTTAGTTCAAAATGTGACCGTTAAGTATTTCGGTGGGACTGATATGATCAACTTGGCGGGACCGATGTGCTAGGGTTAGGGTAAAACATCAACTCAGTTTGACCGATTACACAAACTCGGTGGGACCGATTTTGGTAATAAGCAAAACAGAGAGTTGGTCAAGCAAACTCGATGGGACCGATTGCATATCTCGGGGAGACCGAAATGATTGCAACAGGCAACGGAGAGTTTGCAAGCCCATATCGGTGAGACCGAGATCCCATCGGTGAGACCGAACTGATTAGGGTTTCTGGCAGTGGCTATGTCAAATGAACTCGGTGGCGCCGGATAGATCAAATCGGTGGGGCCGAGTTTGAATTTTGGTTTAGGACATATGTGGATATGAGAAAGTGGTTGAGGGCTTTGGAGCATATCACTAAGCACTTTGAACAAGCAAGCCATTAAGCAACATCTCACCCCCTTTTAATAGTATTGGCTTTTCCTATGGACTCAATGTGATCTTGGATCACTAAAATGAAAATGTAGAGTCTTGAGCTTTTGAGCTTTTGCTAATCTTCTGTCCTTGGCATTTTGAAGGGGTTCCACGTCCTCTTGTCCAAGCCACTCCACTGTTGAACTCATCTGAAATATACTAGGTAAAAGTATTAGTCCAACAAGAGATATGTTGACATTAATTACCGAAATCACCCAGGGAGCACTTGTGCTTTCAGATGACGATTTGTATTATGAGTTAGGTGTTTTGGTGATCGAAGATTGTTCGGAGTCCCGGATGAGATCACGGGCATGATGAGGAGTCTCAAAATGGTTGAGAGGTAAAGATTGATATATTGGACGATAGTGTTCGGACACCGGAATGGTTCCGGATCGTTTCAGGTATTTTTCGGAGTACCGGGAGGTTACCGGAACCGTCCGGGGAAAGTAATGGGCCACTATGGGCCATAGGGGAGAGAGGAGGCAGCCCACAAGGGGTGGCCACGTGCCCCCCTCATGGGAGTCTAAATTGGACTAGGGGAGGGGGCGGCGCCCCCCTTTCCTTCTCCTCCTCCCTCTCCTTCCCCCTCCTCCCCCTCCGTGAGAAGGAATAAGAGGGGGGGCCGAATCCTACTAGGACTAGGAGTCCTAGTAGGACTCACCCCCACTTGGAGTGCCCCCTAGGGCCAGCCTCCTCCCTCTCCCTCCTTTATATACGTGGGCATGGCACCCCTTGGAGACACACCAATTGTTCCAAGCCATGTGCGGCGTCTCCCTCCACGGTTTACTCCTCCGGTCATATTCACATAGTGCTTATGTGAAGCCCTGCGCGGATCACATCACCATCACCGTCACCACACCGTCAGCCGTGCTGACGAAGCTCTCCCTCGACACGTTGCTGGATCAAAAGTTCGAGGGACGTCATCGAGCTGAACGTGTGCTGAACTCGGAGGTCTCGTATGTTTGGTACTTGATCGGTTGGATCACGAAGATGTTCGACTACATCAACCGCGTTAACCTAACGCTACCGCTTTCGGTCTAAGAGGGTACGTGGACACACTCTCCCCCTCTCGTTGCTATGCATCTCCTAGATAGATCTTGCGTGATCGTAGGAAATTTTTTGAAATTGCATGCTACGTTCCCCAAAAGATGTGTCAACCGTTAGGATGTTTTAGTGTTTATTGGCTCCCATTTTGACCAACTCTAAGATTGGACACATACAAACTCCCTGGTGACTTAGATTTGACATGTTAGGTAGGCGGCGATGGTCGCATGAGGGGATGTCGCCATTGGGCATGTCACCGGATGTTGAATGTGGCCTCTCGTTCTCCACTATGCGTGGAGCCCTCTACCTTGAGGAGTACGAGTTCAAGCATAGCAGTGGCCCCTACTATCTCCCCTCACCAACACGAGTTATCTCTTGTTTGTTGCACGATGTCACTTGTTGGTTTTCTTAACTCCAAGGACCAGTTGACCTCCAACATCAACAAATCGGTGTGCACAAGGCACCATCAGTCGATGCAAGGGAGAAGAAGACGACGGAGCTACGGGAGGGTATTTCTGAATGCATACAAGTAGTAAAATTGGGGGCTTTGGAAGAAGGCGGCGATAGCAAATCAGTCAAAGGAGGTTAAAGTCCTAATCAACATCTACTAGTAGAATGCCCGTGCATTGCCACGTGCTTTTGAATTTTTTTTGTTGAAGTTATATAAAGATAATGCATGGTAAACTTCAGAAGTGAAAACAATATAACACGAACACAATTGCATAATTGTAAAGTGAACTGATAACAAGAAGGCAATTTGATGATGTATACGTACAAAGCGATGCACTAACTAAAAATCTATTACAAGTCATTAAGATCTACTTGATGCGCTTAAGAAATTCTCGCACAATATCAGAAAAGTTGTCTTTACCTTCATTCGCACGATGTTTGAGCAAGTATAATAAACACTGCTTCCTCAACTCATACCCATCGTGCAAAAACAAGATATGTAGTTAACACGAGTACTTCACATGGAAGGTCTTAAAACGTGTAACGGGCAATATTCATCGCACAAACCAACTTCATCAATTATTTATCGTTCCATCAGAGTATAAAATGAAAAACAAAATAGCCAGACATGTCCCCGCAATTTCCTAAATTATTATTATATTAAATATAGTGATAACAAAATAAATGTTTGTATTATGAATTTATTACCCATCATTGCTTGTTGAAATACCAGACGGAAATAAATGTTGTCATTTAGGCCTATCAAAATTCCAGCCCGGTTGCTTTATTTCGAGTGCTTCTTTGAATTCCCTCGCAATTTTTTTATATTTCACTAAATGCCTCAGAGTTCTAACCTCAGAGTGTTGTCCATGGATGACGTACAAGATCTATCGGCCTATGAATGCACATGGAAAATAAATCTATAAGTGATAGCTGTTAGAAACAACAATAAACCATGACAACCAATGGACAAAAGACCATACTTACCATGTTGCACGATAAGATGTTGTCTATCTCAAGTCAGCTATCAAATAAAGTTGTCGGTATCTGAATAGTTTCCTCAACGCGGAACTTTTGATCTCGTGTTGAATCCAGCATCATGGATAATGAGGCAAGACTAACCATATCTTGCTATAAATAAGTATTAACATGTTGTACGATATGATGATATTTTGATGGGTCTATGTCTTTTTCTCCGTCTTCTTTTATCTGACCAGATATAAACATGCTAATAATATGTACCTTTTTACCACTCTGTCTCGTAGATGGACTTGAGCAAGCATACAATACATGTAAGCAATTATAACCTATAATTCAATGTTTACAATATATTGTATTATTAGATATTATATATGATTTATATTATTAAGTACAAAGTTTATGCAACCGGCCTTACATCATCGTGCAAGAACATATCATCTTTCATAAGGCATTCCAAATCATCATTTGATAACAAGGCATCTTCAATGTCCACGAACTTGGTATTCTTGGGGCAGACATGATTAATTCGATGGCTATAATATCTCTACAACTACAAATATAGTATGTTGTTACGATAAAAAAAGAGTCAAATTAGTCGAATACAAATTGCAATATTACGAAGAAAAGATCAATAATAATATTGAAAAAATACCTTGTGCGACAACATTTAAATTAGCATCTTTTTTATGAGATATCATCGGTTCCACATAATTATGTTGTAAAAAACTCGGTGAATATTCAGCCCCTTTCAGCTACCTCGGTTCAGAACCCTTGTCGATGGGTTCCTTTTGAACATCTCCAAAATCCATATCTACCTCTTCTATATTTTGAAAGAAAAATATATAGGAATGCACTTTATTGTATTATCATGTATAACATACTTAGCTCAAACCCACATTAATCTATACCACATCATCTTGTAAACCGCCTAAGGTGATGATTTATCAGATATTATATATTTGAAACTGAAAAATGATTTTTTATTTGATTTTTAATGAAACTTTCTTCGAAATCACTAATTAAGGAGTACTCCTCGCAAAGATCACTCACACCTATTCAAGTTGTGACAAGTGACGCGCTGCATGTGCGTCACTTATCGCAAGTAGTTTTCACTTTTTTTTGTAGATCCGTTTATTTAAAATGTTTTATCTCTTAAACCGTGCGTCCAAATCTCGAACCGTTTTTCATGGTTGGATTTCTCACGTTGAGATCTTCAAAATTAGATCCCACGTTGATAGATTTTAACGAACTTTTTTCACGAAAAAAACCGGACGGAAAAACCAAACCGGGGACACCTTTTTCTCTTTCCAAAAGAGGCACAGCCGTGCCTATCGTGAAATTACAACTGTACCTCTCGCCGAAACAAAACCGTATCTCTCGCGGAAGGAAAAAAAACAAAAACATGTTTTTTCTGTTTTCGAGAGGCACGGCCGTGCCTCTCGCAAAAGCACAATCGTGCCTTTCGCGGAAGCAAAACCGTGCCTCTCGTGGAAGCAAAAAAACAAAAAACGCGTTTTTTCTGTTTCTGAGAGGCACGGTCGTGCCTCTCGCGGAAGAAAAAAACCAAAAAATACATCTTTTTTTCATTTCCGAGAGGCACGGGCGTGCCTCTCGCGAAAGCAAAACGTGCATCTGATGGAAGAAAAAACGTATTTTTTTTCTGTTTTCGAGAGGCATGATTGTGCCTATCTCAAAAGTAAGACCGTGCCTCTTGCGGAAGCAAAAAAACGTGTTTTTCGCGCAAAAACATTTTTTCGAAATTTTTTTGGCCCAAAAGCTAAGGAAGACCGGTGCATAAAAAAACCCGTTTAAAAAGCCAAAAACTCGTGTAAAAAAATAAAAAAATATCGAAGGGAGCGTCCAGAGCGCGACAGTGGCGGGCGGTTGAGAGTGCGTCAAGTGGCGCTGATCATTGTGAGGCTACCGAAGGAGCGCTTGTCAACTAGTGCTTCCGACTTTCTTCCATTCCATGTTTTGTTTTTAGAACCTCTTCAGTTCTTCAAAAAAAGATTAGTGTTTTTTTGTGCTAGGAAGATTAGTGATTATGGACCGAGATATTTTTCCTACCAGGAGGCAAGCGATAGGCCGGCCTCTAATACGGACTCGCTGGTCAACAGCAAGGCCCATGTAATTTGGGCCCAGAGCTATTGACCTCCCCCCTCTCTCTCTCTCCCGCAGCTCCACTTCCTCCTCGGCCGCAGCCATTGTCTTCTGGCTCATCTCTCCCCTCCCCCTCCCTTCCTCGTCCCCACCCCCCCCAGACGCCATTAAACCCCACCTCTCCTACGACTGCCGGCGGCGAGCCCCGACCGGAGCAGGGATCGAGCGCGCAGAAGGGGGGAAGACATGGGGACCCTCGGGCGCGCGATCTACACGGTGGGCAAGTGGATCCGTGGAACGGGGCAGGCCATGGACCGCCTCGGATCCACCATCCAGGGCGGCCTCCGCGCCGAGGAGCAGGGTAATCATCCATATCCGCATCCGTCCCCCCCTCAGTCCGGTCACCCCTTCCTCCCTACGGGCTCTCTATCCATTTCGATTTGGCGCAGCCGTAGTATTGGCTGGCAGCCTGTCGTCAATTCGTCGCACTCATAGTTTTGGAGATGTTCGGTACCAGATCAGGTTGACTCAGAACTTTTGGGATTCTTATGGGGGAGAATGAAACTGGCATAGAAATTGGTACTGCCATACTGGTAATGTGACTCGAGAGTTGAAATGGGCCTAACATTTAGGGTTTGGTGCTATCACTCCAGGATTTCTGTTTTGTTTGTTGACTTGCAGTATTGTCAGTTATCAATGAAATGTAGCATCACAATCTCTTATTCTCGCCTTTTAAATTAGCTGTAAGTTAAGCATAATAAGGCATTGTTACGGTGACCATACTGACCTTTGTGGAAGTGCTGTATTTTGCGTGTCTGTCAAATTGATTATGTATCTAACTTATGTCCCATAGCATCACGAACAACGCCATTTCCTGTTTGAGTTAGGTCCAGTGCTATAGTTGGTGGAAATTAATTGTCAACATGCTTCATCTGGTAAATGACCAGGAATTGAATGCATTGGTAACAACAATGGGGAGTAGTTTCCCTTCATTATTTGAAGGCTGCTGTGTACCTATCTTGATCGATCGTTGTAGAACCATGAGGCATGAGCTACTTTGGTGAGATTAAAAAAAACTTCATTTCTGACCTGTGGTTACCCTTTTGTATGCCTTTATCAGTGTCAAGGCATCGTACAGTCATGAGCATATTTGACAAGGAGCCAAGGATCAACAAAGATGTTTTTGTTGCTCCCAGTGCATCTGTCATTGGTGATGTTGAGATTGGACATGGATCATCGATCTGGTATGGCTCCGTTTTGAGAGGTAAACACTTAACCTGACTAACCATGGTCGTTCATTATCTTGATGATTTTCTTCTCTTGTTCGCATCATTGATTATTTTTGAACCAGGAGGTGCTCTAGGTATAGATGTGTTACATAAAATTTTATTTTCTAAATGAACATGATTTTGACAGTATGTTGCTCAGAATGGATAGTAGTATGACCATTTTGTTGTTTTATGTTCTTGCCTTCAGGTGATGTCAACAGTATTCGTATTGGATCTGGATCAAATATACAAGACAACTCCCTTGTACATGTTGCAAAGACTAATATTAGCGGGAAGGTCCTTCCGACAATCATTGGAAGCAACGTTACAGTAGGTCAGTAATCCTAGCTCATTCTATATTTATATATGTAAGCACCTACAACATGCTACCAATATTTTGGTTTACCTTATTTTCAAGACAATCATGCTATGGCGTCATTTGCAAAGATAAATAAATATAAATCTGTTCTATATCTCATCCTCGTGATTGATTTGTGGATTTGAAACACCGAGCTTCATTTTGTCTTGATGATTGAGTCTATTATAATACTGCCTAAAGTAATAAATTTCTGCCAGGTCATAGTGCTGTTTTACATGCATGCACCATTGAGGATGAAGCATTTGTTGGTATGGGTGCCACTTTGCTTGACGGAGTGGTTGTTGAAAAGCACAGCATGGTTGGCGCCGGATCTCTTGTCAAGCAGAATACAAGGATTCCTTCTGGGGAGGTTATTTTCTTGTTGTCTTGATAAGCCAGTTTTTAGATGGTCATTATGCATCAATTATCATCATTATGTTTTTTAACAGTATTGGCTGCAATCATGCATTATACTAAGATGTCATTCTTTACGACATGTTATTTAGAAGATTGTCATACTCCTGGCTGAAAAATGACATGTCGATTTAAATGGTTTTAGATTAGAGTTATGTCCTTGCAAAGAACAGTTTGCTGTCAAAACTCTTTAGGAGTATAGTTAATAATGTTCAGGAAACCTTTCTATTGGAGAACAATCAATCCGGAAGCTCAATAATGTTTAGTACTAGCTCACTTTCTAGGTTAGACTTATGTTCTTGCAAAGAACAATTTGTTGTTAGAACTCTTTATGAGCACAGTTAATAAATCTGTCTGGTGTCAGGAACCATTCTGTTGAAGAACAATTTGTCTGGAAGCTCATATTCTGGATTTATTAATTAATTTAACTGGTTATTCAGCAGCTCCAAGACAAGGATGTTCAGCTTTATATTTGAAAAAAAATCTATCTTGTGTGACTCTAGTGAATCATACCTCTTCCTTCATGATTAGGTCTGGGTTGGTAATCCTGCCAAGTTCCTAAGGAAGCTGACAGAGGAGGAGATCACATTCATCGCCCAATCGGCAGCCAACTACATCAACTTAGCTCATGTTCATGCCACTGAGAATTCCAAGAGCTTCGACGAGATTGAGCTCGAGAAGAAGCTGAGGAAGAAGTTTGCTCACAAAGATGAGGAGTACGACTCGATGCTCGGAGTGGTCCGTGAGATCCCGCCGCAGCTCATCCTCCCCGACAACATACTCCCAGACAAAGCACCGAAAGCAGCTGTCGCTCACTGAGATCAAGCCCCTCGTAGGGATGCTTTGATTTTGATATGTGGCAACTTGGAACATTTGACGTATGTTTTGGTCTTGTTCTCTGTTTTTTCATGCCCAATAAGATTTGGGTCGAGCGCTGTTGTAGGATCGACCGCATACAGTACCTCTCTTTCACATTGCAATGAAGAGGAGCCTGGGATCACTTTTACACCTTCTGTATGAAGTGCACATTGTTGAAGCAGTCCTGTTTTGTACTCTAGAGTGCATCTTAACTGTGATCTGTTTGTTTTTAAATGGCTTACAGCGATTCAATCTTCTATCTTTGCCCCTTGTTTTGTACTGTTTATCAATTGGCTCCTAATGACCACTAAATTTCAGAGGCATCGGCAATGTTCAAACATGATGCATCTAAATTGCTGCTAAATTTAATTTTTCAGTTCATACATTCAAGTAAAAGTTAAGCTAAATCATGTGGATAGTATTGGATTCAAATATGTTGTGAATATTAGATTTTAGCAACTATGTACAAAATGATGTTTTCTTGTCTTGTGATGTGCGTATCTTATTTGAATTTGAAATTTTGTTCCAAGTTATATGCATGCTGTGTTGATATTGTGTACATTTATCGAGATGAGATTTTTTATGATTATCAAGCGTGCTAATTATGCTTTTAGTGCACTAGAACACCTCAGCAACATGATTAATTGGCTCTCTTTCTTACACAAAACTAAATCCCACTCAACTACCTCTGACCAATAGCAGTATAGCTCTAAACTCTCAAGCCCCTGCCCTCTCACTTGCCGGCAGCCATGGCAGCAGCCCGGAGCTTCTTGGCGTGCTCCACCGCCATGTCAACGAGCGCGTCCGTCACCATCCCGTTCGCCGCCGCGGCTTCACCGAACCGCACCGCCCACGCGGCCAGCAGCGGAGTCCTCCCCTTGTCGATCAGCCTCACGCCGAGCAACCTCCGCGGCGCCTCGAACCAGAACAGGTTGCTCCCGAGCACGAGGTCGAGGTACCCCACGGCGTCGCCGCCGTCCGAGCACCCGGCGAAGGCCTCCTCCAGGCGCGCCACCATGCCGGCCGCCTCGCCGGCCCGCTCCGCGCGCTCCTCCTCCGTCGCCGCCATCATGACGCGGCCCCAGGCCGGGAACAGCTCGCCGTCGACGTAGGCGGCCCAGAACCGCGCGGCGGCGCGCTCGCGGGCGCCGGGCCAGGCCTCGTCGACGTAGTGCAGGATGACGAGCGACTCGCAGACGGGCCTGCCGGCGTGGATGAGCACGGGGACCTTCCGGTGCACCGGGTTGGACGCGAGGAGGAGGCTGCTCTTGGCGGCGAGATCCTCCTCGACGTACTCGTAGCGCACGCCCTTGGTGTCCAGCGCCATGCGCACGCGCGCCACGAACGGGCTCAGCCGCAGGCCCAGCAGCTTCACGTCTCCTTCGCCACCCGCCATTGCTGTCGCTTGTTTCCTCCTCCTCTCCCTGTCGATCCCTTCGCTCCCTGGTCTGCTTTCAGTCAGTTCTCCGTGAAAGAATTACTAGCTAGCACCGCGTTTCTGCTGGTATTTTTATAGCAGAAAGTTAACTGCTTTCACATCACCTTGTGAGCCAGGGTGCACCCGGTAACTAGTCAGCATTTTCTCCATGGAATGTCTGGGACGAGGGTGATTGCTGTTTTGACACTCGTCTCCTCCAGACGTTTCTGGCACTCTCCTGATCGACTGACTCTGATGTCTGAACCTTAAACTTGTTGGTTTCAGGCTTCCGTCAAAAGCAGGACAGTGGACATGGTTGTGTTGAAGTGATGGCAGAAATCTTAGAGAGATCAGACAGACAAAAAACGGAATGTTCATACTCCTTCCGTCCGAAAATACTTATCGAATGGATGGATGTATCTAAACGTATTTTAGTTTTAAATACATCTATTTATATTTATTTGACAAATATTTTGAGACGGAGGGAATACAAGATACAACATGGATATCAAGGTGTGCATAGCTAGAACTACAACGGAACGTTCACGTAAGGTTCAGCATCACACCACACTTCAGTTGTTCACAAGGAGTACATATTATCGGACATGGGTGTGCACAGGCCAAGCCACCCTCGCCTCCCGGCCAATTGCAGCAGCTTGGCGTGTTCCACCGTCATGTCGATGAGTGCATTCGTCACCACCCCCTTCGCCGCCGCGGCTTCACCAACTGCTTTTCCCACGCGGCAAATAGTGGAGTCCTCCCCTTGTCGACCAACACCACGCCAAACATCCTCCCAGTGGTGTTTATATAGCACAAAATTAATTACTTAAACATTTCTGGAGTAGTACTGTGTGGAATATGCACCTCACCTTGTGAGCCCGGACGCAACAACTAATTGGTCAACCCTAGTACTAGTACATTGAAGTACTTACGCCAAAGTATAATGTCCAGAATGCCACACCAATGAACGAACGATATAACGGCATCTGCAAGACTCCAACGCAGATCCTGCTTCTCCTTCAAATGCCCAAACTAGACTGTCTGGGCAATTTTAGGCCTCTAACATGTACCCCTATTTTAGGTCGGACGCGTCCGGATGACATAAGTCCGTCAATCTGGGTCAAGTATGAAGGGTGGAGTAGGGGGAATCTGCCACGTAAAACTCCGACAAATCAGGCCACCCATAAAACTTTCGGAGCCCGCGTTTTTCACCAAAACCGTTGAAACTCAACGCTCTGCCTACCCGCATTCATGGTGTGGTGATCGATGCCCAGTCCGAGGAGCGTCCCTCGACTATAAAAAGTCGGCCAGCGACCTTGAACCCTAGGCACCCTTCCTCCCCTCTTTCCCATCTCATCCATGCCGCAGTCGCCTAAATCCGAGCTCGCCTGTTGACCTCCCCCCACCGAGATGCCGCGCCGCCGCCCGACCTATTACGTCATGCTCTCGACCAAGCGGCACGTGCAACTTGCCGCCGAGGAACGCGCCTAAGTGGCGGGGCACGCGACATTGAGTTGCCGCCGGCAAGGACCCGAGCTTGGAGGAGGAGAAGGAGGACGACGATCCCATGGATCCCGTGGAGGAAGACGGCGAGCCCATGGATTTTGCAGAGGAGGAGATTGAGGAGGAGGACGGCGACCCCATGGATTCCATGGAGGAGGAGGACATCGACCCCATGGATTCCATGGAGGAGGACATCGACCCCATGGGGGTCACGAAGGAGCCCACGGTTGAAAGTGCGTTATATCGACTAGAGGGGGGGGTGAATAGGCGATTTTTACAAATTCGTCACAGAGGAATTTCAAGGTGAGAAAATAGAACCAGTAGCTTGGTGAAGACAGTGATTTGGTAGACCAGTTTCAACTGTTGTGACAGTCGTACGTCTAGTTGGAGCGGCTAGGTATTTAAACCTGAGGACACATAGTCCTCACCGTATTCTCCTTGAGCTAAGGTCACACAGACCTCGCCCAATCACTCGTGGTAAGTCTTCAGGTGACTTCCAAACCTTCACAGACTCGGTCACTCAGCAATCCACAATTTCCTCTTGGATGCTCTAGACCACGACGCCTAACCGTTTGGAGGATGCACAGTCCTCAAAGGTAACAAGCATCGATTCCACACAGGAACAATCTCTTCAGTGATGCTCAATCACTTTGGGTTTGTAGGTATTTCGGTTTGGGTTTTTCCTCACTTGATGATTTTCGCTCAAAGTCCTCGGAGGATGGGATGCTCTCAATGACAAGTGTTAGTTTCTCGCGGAGCAGCTAACCAGCTAGTGGTTGTAGGGGGCGGCTATTTATAGCCTAGGGAGCAGCCCGACATGATAAGACATAAATGTCCTTTAATGATATGACTGTTAGGTGGGTAGATATTTTGGGACAGCTGGCACATAGCACATCAACGGTCGGAAATTTGGCTATCAAATTCCTCAGGGCTATCATGTTCCTCACTTGTAGGCAATCCACACTGGCAAATTCCTAACTCCCCAGTCAGAACAAATTCCTCAAAGATCAGAAGATCTTCATCTCTGTCACTGAAGAAATTGACTAAACTGTATGAGATTTCCAATGGCTTCACTCGAAAGGATTGGTGGGTGTAGGATTTTGAGATGAGCATCACTTGAAAACTTTTCCTTAGTTTTACCTCGACCCTCTTTAACAGTACGGTGTTTCCTATGACTCAAGAAAGAGAAAAACGAAACTACGAAAACAAAAGTCTTCACGCTTCATAATCCTCGCATGAATATCAAGTCTTCAGGATCACACCAATTTCTTCACTTTCAAAGTCTTCAGAAAGCCAAAGTCTTCAGTTGAAGACATTCATTTTTAGGGGTCGACTTTCTCTGTAAATATCAAACTCCTCATAGACTTATAGACATGTGTACACTCATAAACACATTAGTCCCTTAACCTATAAGTCTTCAATACACCAAAATCACTAAGGGGCACTAGATGCACTTACAATCCCCCCTTTTGGTGATTGATGACAATATAGGTTAAGTTTTCAACGGGGATAAACATATGAAGTGTAAATACTGCTATTGAAGAATTTGATTGCCAGCTATAGAAGAACTCCCCCTGAAGATGTGCATATGTGAGGAATTTGCCTTGAAGAGCAAAGACACATTGTAGAATAGAATCATGGAGATCTCTCCCTATATCTTGTAATTCATACACGCATTTAACATATGAAATGAAGAATTTGAAATGCATGATGAAATATGGTGTCTGATGTAATTCAACATGCGTGCATTAACATACTTGAGGAAATAGCATGCAGAAAAAACAGAGCAAAAGGTATCAGACCACCATAGGACTTAAGTTTACAACTCAATCCAACAAAAACTTCAGAGGACGAGAGTTGCAACTTAAAAAAACGCCCATATATAAACCCGCTTGAAGACTAACTCAGATTTCTCCCCCTTTGTCATCGAATGACCAAAAGGGACGAAAAATGAGGACTAACGCCCATGAAGAATATCATCATAAAGTTGATAGAGGAGCGCCAACGTTGTCGGGGTTGTCCGTTGATGTAGGGCATGTTGTAGTGTCGTTCAAATCTTCATGCTCATTAGTCTCGTGCGATGAAGAATACGAGCGGGCCACCAAGTGAGGAACTTTGACCTTCTTGAATTTCTTCGAAGGTGGCTGAGACCAGTCAAAGTCCTACTTAAAGCCCATCTGCTTGAGATTTTTATCACCATAGAGGTGAGACAGTACATCCCGGGTGCGGTCAAAAACTTCATGCAACTAGTAGTGGTTCTTCTTCACAGTGTTTTGCGTGATTGTCATGTTCTGAAGAACTGAACTAAACTGTCGCTTGACCCACTTGTGATTGCGATCCACATTCTGATGAAGACTAAGGAGAAGCTCACGGCCAGTCATCACCTTTGGAGCAGTGGCTTGAGGATATTGGTTTGAAGTATTTGCGGCAGTGTCATGGGTGACAGAGTCATCATTGGTGGAATAGGATGCAGCTTTGCGAAACTGTCCACCCAAATGACGAGTGCCTTCATCAATAACAGCAGCCTTGCCCTTATCATCAGCTGAGGAAATAGCCCGTTTGACGACTTCAATTAGGGACAAATAGTTGAGATGGTGTTGACAATCAACCTTATAATGAACTGAAGACCTTGATCTGATGAATCTCATGATCCAGGGAACGTACGGCTTCAATTCAAATGGTGACAGAGCGACATTGGCCGAAGTCCTCATGAAGAAATCATGGTAGTTGATAGGTGTCGGGGGTTGGGTGCGACATATGCCAAAGGATGGCTTATCATGGTGGGGGCGAGTAGAACGTCGCCGGTGCCTGGAAACAGGATAAGGCGAATGCATGCACGCCGGCAAATCTTACCCAGCTTCGGGGCTCTCCGTGGAGATAATACCCCTACTGCTACTCTGCGGGGTCTCCGCATGATCACTATGGCAAAGTGTGTACACGGTTGCTCCTTGAGCTGTTTCCTGGAGGTAGGAGAAGGCTAGGCTAGCTCTCTCCTTCCTATATGATCTGGTCTAGTGCTCATGGATTAGAACCCTTTGCATGGGTGCCCTGGGGGTTTATATAGGCCTACCCCCCAGGGATACAATGGTAATCCGGCTGGGCGCGGGCCCAGCCGTCAGTTTCTCCGGCCTCCGTCTTCTCCGCCGACTGCTAGGGCCCGCCAACTGGCGGGCCTCACCGACTGGTCCGGCACAGCGCTGACAGGCCGTGTCCGCCGCTGGCGGGTCTTGCCGGCTGCTGATTACTGTAGCCGTGCTTCAAATGACGTGGGCTTGGTCATGGGGTCGTGGCAACAGCCCCGCCGCCTGGCGGGCGATCACTATTGCCACTCCCCGTCACATCTGGTTAATGGCGCGTGGGCCCCGGGGGAGGGGCTGGCCGACTCTCGGGGGCCGACTCCCAATGGGTCCGATTGGTGATGCTCTCGCCGTCTTCTGGACTCCTGCTGACTGGTGGGACCCGCCACCCCAGGGTCGTACAGATAAGCCGTCGTGGGTGCAGGATTCTACCCACTGGTGCTGATGTCAGGGCCGGCATGGCAACAGTGCCGCGCTGGACGGAGATCTCCGCGGGTACGCCGTACTGTGGCCATGCCTGCCTTTGGAAAGGGGTGGGAGTGGGCTTTACTATAGCCACTCCCCGTCCTGTCCCTCTTGATGAGGGCATGGGGTTTGTTGGAGTCGCGGGCCGGCTTCTCTGGAGGTCGCTAGTTAGGAGTCGGCTCATCCTGAAGTCGTCCCCAGGACTCGGCCGCGAGTGGGCAGTCGGTTGCCTTGCCGCCGACTTCTCAGAAGGCGGCTCTTCGTTCTGGGGTCTTGAGGGGCGCAGCCTGCCCCGATGTCTTGAAAGGTTCAGGGACTCGGGTTAGCCTACCCGTGGCCCATTACTCCGACAGTAGTCCCTGAAGCTGATGAGGCACCGCGGACGATCGACCG
Source organism: Triticum urartu (assembly GCF_003073215.2). NCBI lineage: Eukaryota > Viridiplantae > Streptophyta > Magnoliopsida > Poales > Poaceae > Triticum > Triticum urartu. The sequence continues at coordinate 84,674,083 of NC_053023.1, forward strand.
AGGAGCCTCAGCAGTTTCTCTTTCCGGGTGCCCGAGACATGGATCTTGCTTGACTTCTGCCGGGCCGACTAGAAGGAGTCGGACTCGCTCAACTCTGATTTGTACAATATTTCGAACGCCGCGGCGGGATCAAAGTGGCGTGCTGGCTAAGCTTCCAGGCCGTCGCCCGTTCCGGGCCCGTCATGTGGCAACGCGTGGCCGGTCCAGTCTGCCTGCCCATGCGCGTGACGGGACAGGCCCGCAGGCGGGGCCCGCCATTACCGCGCCTCGGCGCATGAGCGGATCTGCCGCGGCCCGAGTGGACGGTTGGGATTCCCGTGAAGTTACTGCGCGCAGTAACTTTGGCGTGGAAACGTGGGGGTCGTGGGGTCGTGGGCGCAGTAAATCCCACGACCGCCCCCTCGGCTTCGCAGCCCATGAGGCTATAAGTAGGGGGAGGAGGGGGGAGCGGCAGAGCACGCACTCCCCTCCTCCACGCTACTCCTTGCTCTTCTTCTTATTCTTCCTCGCACCGCCGCGCGCCCAAGCTTTGCCAAACGCCGCGGCGATCCGCTCATGATGAGCTCTTCCTCCGCCGCCGCGCCTCCCTCGGTGCATTCCGGCACCTGGGATGGCTCAGAGGTCCATGACGACCACATCGAGTTCCTCCGCAAGACTCGTCGGCTCCCCGACAAGGATTACGTGCGGGTACGCCTTGCACCGAGGGGGGAGATCTCTCCGGCGCCGGAGGAGGGCGAGCGGGTTATCTTCCGCTTGCACTGCCTGCGCGGCTTGGGGCTGCCGGCGAGCAGCTTCTTCCGCTCCTTTCTGGAGTTCTACGGCCTCCAGCCGCACCACCTCACGCCCAACACGGTGGTGTTGCTGTCCGCCTTCGTTGCCCTGTGCGAAGGCTTCCTCGGAGTCCTCCCCACCATCGAGCTCTGGGGGGAGTTCCTCTACTCCAAGCTCGGCACCCAGGCCGCAGGCGTGCCGGCTCAGTGCGACGCGTTCATCGCCGTGCGGAGGTCGGGGGCCGACAACCCCTTCCCCACCATCAAGCTGATAAAGTCGGTGAAGATGTGGCAGCGATCGTACTTCTACGTGAAGAGCGTCTTCGCGGAGGGCGATTGGGTCAATCTGCCGGCTTTCGAAGCTGGCCCGCCGGCTAGGAGGCTGTCCAACTGGTCGTATCGGGCCAAGTCGCTGACGCCTGCGGGAGCCGGCGCCGTCACGCGACTCCGAGTGCCGACATAGTCGGAGGGCTTGACTGGTCCGGATCTGCTGGCCGCCTTCATGGCGCGCCGAGTTCTCCCGCTCCAAGGTCGCCCCACATGATATGCCAAATGAGCGGGCACCGTGGCCCGAGTCGGATGTGCACCAAGGACATGCCTCACGAGGAGGTGGCCTACATGGTGAACTACCTCTCGGACAGCAAGCTCCTGAAGGATTGGCGGTTCGGCAAGGAGCCGTACTCTCGCGCCAACCCCCCGCCCATAGTGAGTTGCCTTTTTCCTTCTTTCTTGCCGAGTTTGTCTTGTCCGACCTGACCAGTCAGCTTTGGTAAGAATCCCCTCGTCCATCCATCAGCCGGCACCGCGAGGCTGGCCCGCGAGTTCCTCGCCGACCGGGCGGAGAGCGACGTCGACGACCCCGATCTGGGGGCGGCGGCTTTGGAAGACGACGCCGAGGGAGGAGGCGGCCCGCGGCTCGGGGCCAGTCTAGAGGACTGGCCTGATCATGAGGAGGTCGCCCCCCGCCACCGGCCAGGAGTCGGCCATCCCTGCGCGGGCTCTTCTGCCGCGCCGGGCGCTCCAGGCGGCGGGAAGAAGCGCAGGGCCGTGCCGACCTTGTTCGGCAGTCGGTCGAAGAAGCCCAAGAGTTCGGTTGCGGCGACCAAGTGGGACGAGGCGGCCGCGAAGGCCATCCGCTTCCGCAAGGAAGTAACGAAGCCGCCACTGGTCTCCGCGTGAGTATTCCATCTTAACGCCTTTATTCCTTCTTTGTGGCTTTTGTCTGAGTCTTTACTTGCTTCCCTTGCTTCAGGGCTCCCCTCACTCTTGAGAGGGTCGTCGCCGCCTCCGTCATGGGGTCGGCGGAGACGTCTGCCACCACTCAGCGGATTAACCCCACCGCCGACCTCCGGGAGGCGACGGAGCGGAACGCGCAGGAGAAGCACGACGAGGAAGAAGCCACGCTGCCTGGAGAAGGTGGAGGCCGAGAAGGCGGAGGCCTCCGTCGAGAAGAAGCTGGCGGAGGCCGAAGCCGTTGTCGCGGCGAGGCGGCAGGCTGAGGAGGCCGCGCACCGCCACTCGGTGGTGTTTGTCATCCCACTGAACTCTGCGCTGCCGCCTCCGGAGTTCACGGGGTAGACTGGGGAAGCCGGCGGTGAGAACCCCATCATGGAGAGGGAAGGCGGCGACGCCTCCATGCCAGACGTGATCGTTCCGCCGCCGTCTCGGAGCGCGCAAGGCAAACAGCCGGCGGGCCCGTCGGTGCCGCCGACTGAAGACGAGGCCGTGGCGAAGCTACTCCTTCAAGTCGGCTCGCCAATGCGCCACCGTCTTGAGAAGGCGACTTCGGGGCCACACCCCTTGGAGACTGGCACCGCCAGCTCGGCGATCCCACACGCCGAAGCGACGAGCGCCATGCCCATTGGGTGGGTGCAAGGAGGCGGCACGAGCCCGTTGAACCAGGCGCTTCTGGACGTCCAGACAAAGCTGCGAGCTAAGGGCAACGCTATCCAGAACTGCACCAAGGCACACCTGGCGTCGCGGGCAGCCGTCTGGGTATGCTTTCTCTTTTGTCCTTGTTTTCTTGTTCCTCTCTGTGGGGGCGCGCCAGCGCACCCACTAGGTGTAGTCCCCAAGTTTCGGGCCGGCTGCTGAGCAGGCGGCCCGGAACTCCAATTGGTGAGTTCTAGGTACTAATTTTTGTCTGAAATACTTGTCGCAAGACTATCACAACCTCCGTGTCACTACCTTCAACCGCAACATTGAAGAGCTGGGCAAGCGGACCGCCGACTTGTCGGAGAGCCGAAGTGAGTCCTTTTTCTTCTTTGCGGGGGCGCGCTGGCGCACCCGCGGGCTATAGTCCCCGAGATTTGGGCCGACTGCTGAGCAGTCGGGCCGGATCTCCCCGGCGGCCTTCTTTGTTGATGACTTAACGCCTTCTTTCTTCTTTCTCTTCAGAGGCCAACGCCACTCTTCAACAGCAGCTGAGCGAAGCCAACTCCGCATTGCGCGTCAAGGGGGAGGAGTGCAGCAAGCTCGCCGCAGAGCGCGATCTGCTGGCCGCACAATTGGCAGAGCAGAAGGAGCTGCTTAAGAAGACGCAGAAGGAGGCAGAAGAAGCGGAGACCGCCCTCCTAGCCGAGTTTGCAAGCGAGCGCTCCTCCTGGTCTAATAAGGAGGCATTGCTGGCCTCTGGCTTCCACGAGATTGAGGACATCATTGATGGTGAGTTTCTTTACTTTCTTTCTTCGAGCTGCCGACTATAGGTCGAGCCGACTCCTGATTTTTGACTTGCTTCTTCATTCTTTTCGTCTTGGCAGACTTCTTCCCTGGCCACTCGCAGGCCGCCAACCAAGCCATCGAGGCTGACCGTGAAGGGCGGAGGGCGGAAGGCGCAGAGATCGCCACCGACGCCCCCCGAACCCTTGACGAGCAGATCCTGAGCATCGAGGCTCGCCTTCGGCCAGCCCACCGGATGCTGCGCCGGCTTCAACGTGTCGGCGCCCATGCGATCGCTGCCCTGTGGCCAGACATGCAGGCTCCGCGTACCCCTAGTTGGACTGCCGACTGGCTGGAGGTCGCGGCTGGCCGTCTTGAGGCCTGGAAAGGTTCCTCGGCCCGGGCTGGAGCGCGCCAAGCCTTGGAATTCGTCAAGGCGTGGTATCCGGGGCTGGACCTAGACCGGCTGGCCACACTTCGGTCAGAGACCCAGCCGGAGCTGGCAGCCGCGGAAGACGCCCTCGTCAAGCGCGCCGCGGCGATCGCCGAGTACACCGACACCAGCATCTTCGTCCCCGAGCGGGCTGAAGACGGCGAGGAGGCACCGCCGGAGTGGTTTGGGATGAACCCAGACTACGGCGAGGACTCGGCGGAGGTGATCGGCTCCAGCGTCGAGGAGGAAGGCGAGGCGGAGGACGGAGGCGAGACGGAGGCACCAGAAGACGGAGCGGACGGCCAGCCTCAGCTCGACCGCACCTCCAGCAACGAGCCGCGTGCGACCGAGCCGACTGCGGCCGGAGGCGATCAAGCCGAGACTGCCCAGCCGGCCGCCCCAACGCCTGACACCGCCGTCTCCTCTGACCCTCCGAATCCGTCTGCCGCTTCCTAGGATGCCGCCTTATCTTTATTTTATCTGCTTTAGTAGTCTTTGAAGAACTTGTTAATTCGCACAATTCCACCCGCGGGGTGTATTTTGAACTTCTGCTCAAAGATTCGGCCAAGGGGCTATGTTATGCAAATATTTATCCAAATTCTATCTTTTCTTGCTCATTGCTCCTTTGGCTTTTTTCCTTTGTCGCCTTCCCTTAGTTGCCGTCTTGCCAGTCGGACAGCCGCTCTGCAGACTGCCGCTGGATCAAATGCTTGGCTACTTTTGGGAAGGCAAGTACTTAGCCGTTTTAGAGTTTTTTTAGCAAGTTGAATAGAAGGCGGCGAGCCGACTGCTCAATAGTCGGTTTGCGAAAAAAGGCTGGAAGCCGGCTTAAGCTATGTTTTATGCTTTGAGTCCTTAGCCATTTTGCATGCGAATGCCCATTCTACCTTACTCCTGTCCACCGGACAGTCGCTCTACGAGCTGCGGCTTCTGACAGGAGATGGCTTAGGCGCCACACACTACTTGTCCGGCTGCAGGAAGCATTTCATAGTGCAAGGCGGCAAGTCCCCGGGCCGACTAGTCGAACCCGGTGCCAAACGGCGTAACAAAGAGTAACATACTCGTAGGCATAATTCTTATCATATAGATAAAAGAGGGCAGTCCCCGAGCTCGTCTCGGGGGGGGGGGGGGCGAAGTCTTGGTACTTTAATACAAAAGGTAGCGTGGTACATACTGCATCAACTGTAAAATCTTCGGAGGAGATTTGCATTCCATGGCCGCTCCGTTTCTTTGCCGGAGTCGTCCCTCTTGCGTGCTCGGGGCTTCTGAGCGTCAATCAGGTAGTAGGAGTCGTTGCCCAGCACTTTGCTGATGATGAAAGGGCCTCCCCAAGGCGCCGACAGCTTGTGCTGGCCGGCTGTTCGCTGGATCAGTCAGAGCACAAGATCGCCCTCTTGGAAAGATCTCGGCCTGACCTTCCTGTTGTAGTATCGGCGCAGGCTCTGCTGGTAGATGCTGGACCGGCTGAGTGCCAACAGCCGGCCCTCTTCCAGCAGATCGACGCCGTCTTGACGTGCTTCTTCTGCTTCCTCCTCGGTGTACATGGTGACTCGCGGGGAGTCGAACTCTATGTCCGTTGGGATGATGGCTTCAGCACCGTAGACGAGGAAGAAAGGCGTGAAGCCGGTTGACTTGTTTGGAGTCGTGCGCAGACTCCAGAGGACGGCTGGCAACTCGTCAAGCCAACAGCCGGCCGAACGCTCCAGCGGTTCGACCAGTCGAGGCTTGATGCCGGACAGGATGAGACCGTTTGCTCGCTCCACCTGGCCGTTTAACTGCGGATGGGCAACGGACGCTAAGTCCAGTCGGATGCCCTGTGTCACGCAGAAACGGGCCAAGGCGCCTTTGGAAAAATTTGTGCCGTTGTCGGTGATGATGCTGTGTGGTACGCCGTACCGAATTGTGATGTCGGAGATGAAAGTCACGGCAGTCAGACCATTCAGTTTCTTGATTGGCTTCGCTTCTATCCACTTGGTGAACTTGTCCACCGCGACAAGTAAGTGAGTTAAGCCACCTCGTGCCGTCTTGAATGGTCCCACCATGTCTAGGACCCAAACTGCGAAGGGCCAAGCAATGGGGATGGTCTTGAGTGCAGAAGCCGGCTGATGTGGCTTGGAGCGGAACTTCTGGCACCCTTTGCATTTTTGGACCAATTCCTTGGCCTCTTCAAGGCAGCCGGCCAAAAGAAACCGTGTCGAAAAGCTTTGGCGACGAGTGCTCTTGAAGCCGCATGGTGGCCGCACTCGCCTTGATTGATGTCCTTGCTCTGGCTCTATGCAGCGTTGGTAGACACCAGTGACGTTGCGCCTGACCAGCTCTCTGTTGACTATGGTGTAGGTTGCTGCTCGGCGTTGTACTTGCCGAGTTGAGGTCTCATCAGTCGGCAGCTCTTTGCTCACCAAGAATTTGAGGATGGGCTGGGCCCATGAGGGTACTGCTATTTCTTCGACTGCCAGAACTGCGACTTGGACGAGGGCGGCTGGGCTGGGAGGCGGCGGGCTAGAGTCAGCAACCTCTTGCTGGATTAATGAAGTCCCCGGACCGACTGGTGCAGCCCTCGGGCCGAGTTCTGGAGTCTTCGGGCTGGGCACCGCAGTCCCCGGGCCGGGTTCTGCAGTCCCTGGGCCGGCTTCGACTGTGGCGGTTTTGGAGCCATCTGCCAAAATCCTCGTACCGTCTGCCGGGGCTCCGGAGTCGGATCCGACTTCTTCGGGAGGAGCTGGCACAAAGATGGAGTCTGATTCTGGTGAAGGCTTGACAGACGGCCTGAGGAGGCGTTGAAGGGCGACGCCAGATGGTATTGCTTGGTGGGTAGAGCCGATTCGTGCCAGGGCGTCTGCTTGGTCGTTGTCGTTTCTTGGCACATGGAGGAACTCGCACCCCTCGAAATATCCACTGAGTTGCTGCACGAGGAAACGGTAACTCGCCATGTTTGCATCTTTGGCGTCCCAGTCGCTAGACGACTGCTGGACCACTAAGTCCGAGTCACCATAACACAGGATCCAGCGAATGCCAAGTTCTTTGGCAAGCCGGAGCCTGTGAATGAGCGCCTCGTATTCGGCGACGTTGTTGGAGGCGGCAAAATGGATTTGCAGTGCGTATTTGAGCTTATTGCCTTTAGGAGAAGTGAGGACAACGCCGGCTCCCAAGCCGGTGCGCATCTTGGAGCCGTCGAAATGCATCCGCCAATGGGTGGAGTCGGGCGCTGGTGGTAGGTACTGGGTCTCGGCCCAGTCGACGAGGAAGTCGGCCAGTGCTTGTGACTTGATGGCGGTGCGGGGCTGGTAGTAGATGGTGTAGGGAGCCAGCTCTATGGCCCATTTGGCCACTCGGCCAGAAGCATCTCGACTTTCGATGATCTCGGCAAGTGGGGCCGTGCAGACCACAGTGATTGGATGCTCTTGAAAGTAAGGCTTCAACTTCTTGGCGGCAAAGTGCACGCCATAGCACATCTTCTGGTAGTGGGGGTAGTTCTGCTTGGAGGTCGACAACACTTCGCTCAGGTAATATACCGGTCTCTGGACAGGTAGTGCCTTGCCTTCCTCCTTGCGTTCCACTACAATGACTGTGCTGACTACCCGGCTGGTGGCGGCGATGTATAGGAGCATAGGCTCCTTAGGAGTCGGAGCCGCCAGAACGGGTGGAGTAGTCAACATCTTCTTCAACTGGAGAAAAGCTTCGTCCGCCTTGTGGTTCCACTCGAAAAAAGTGGTCTTCTTCATGAGCTGGTATAAGGGGAGAGCTTTCTCGCCCAACTGACTGATGAATCGGCTGATGGACGCCAAGCAGCCAGTGAACTTTTGCACGTCCAGCAGTCGGCTGGGTACCTCCATCCTCTCAATGGCATTGATATTTACAGGGTTGTACTCTATGCCGCGTTCAGAGACCAGGAAGCCAAGGAGTTGGCCGGCTGGTACTCTGAAGACGCACTTCTTAGGGTTGAGCTTGATCTGGAATCGGCGCAGGTTCTCAAAGGTCTCCTTGAGGTCTTCCAGCAGTGTTCCACGCTTCTCTGTCTTCACCACCACATCGTCCACGTAGACGTGGGCGTTTCTGCCGAGTTGCTTGAGGAGGCACTTCTGCATGCAACGCTGAAAGGTGGCGCCGACATTCCTCAAGCCGAACGTCATGGTGAGGTAGAAGAAGGTTCCAAATGGTGTGATGAAGGCGGTCTTCAGTCTGTCAGTCGGGTTCAGCTTGATCTGGTGATATCCTGAATATGCATCCAAGAAGCTCAACAGCTCGCATCCGGCTATGGAGTCTATCACCTGATCAATTCTTGGCAAAGCAAACGGGTCCTTGGGGCAAGCCTTGTTGAGGCTTGTTTAGTCAATACACATTCGCCACTGCTTGTTCTTCTTCAGTACCAGGACCGGGTTGGCTAGCCACTCTGGAAAGAATACTTCCATAATGAAGCCGGCTGCTAGGAGTCGGGCTATCTCTTCTCCGACAACTCTTCTCTTTTCTTCTGATAGGAGGCGCAAGGGCTGCCTGACCGGCTTTGCATCAGATCGGACATGTAACTTGTGCTCGGCGAATTCCGTCGGTACACCTGGCATGTCTTTGAGGGACCATGCGAAGATGTCCCGATTCTCACGAAGGAAATCGACGAGCTCGCCTTCCTATTTGATGTTGAGGTTTGCGCCTACGACAGTGTACCTCTCTGGGTGCTCCGGATCCAAGGGTATCTTCTTTGTCTCTTTGGCCGGCTTGAACGAACCCTCAGCCTCCGACTCCTTGGGGTTGGGCGACACCTCTAGCTGCTTGCCGGCCATCGCCACAACCCGGTCAAGGAGCCGCTTCTCGGCCGCGATCACCAGGGACTCGGCCAACCGACTACTCTCAGCTGCACAGGCAGACGACTTCCGGTAGTCGCCGGCTATGGTCAGAATCCCCTTGGAACTAGGCATCTTCATCTTGAGGTAGGCGTAGTGGGGGACCGCCATGAACTTGGCCAGGGCGGGTCGGCCGAGTAATGCATGGTACGGGCTCTCGAGATCCACCACCTCAAACCAAACTGACTCTCGGCGGAAGTGATCTTTGTCTCCAAAGAGGACATCCATCAGGATCTTGCCGATTGGTGAGCAGGAAAGGCCAGGAACAATGCCGTGGAACACAGTCCGGCTATTCTGAAGCTATCTTTGCTTGATTCCTAACTTCTCCATGGTGTCCTTGTACAGGATGTTGATGCTGTTGCCTCCGTCTATCAGAACTCGCGAGAAACGAGCAGCCCGTCTATCCATGTCAAAGGTGGCATTCAAGACCAAGGCATAAGAGCCCGGACTCGGCATCACCTCTGGGTGATCAGCCCTGCTCCAGCCGATAGGCTTCTCGGACCAGTGCATGAATTCTGGTGTCTCTGATGCTACTGCATTCACCTCTTGCTGCTGCCGCCTGCTGCGTCGATCATCAGCCACACTGGTAAATATCACGTAGGCTCCGTGCTCTTCGGGGTACTCGTCTTGTACTGCGCCGACTGGCCTGACAGCCGGCTGCCGGGGTGAAGGCGGAGGCTGCTGCCCAGCAGGCGGGGGAGGCAGGAGGCCGTCTCCTTTGGCGGTCTTGGTGAGTCAGTGGCACTTCCGGGTGGTGTGATTCGACGGCTTCGCGCCGCTGTGGAATTTGCAAGGACCATCCAGAGTCTGCTCGTATGAGAAAGCCGGCAACCAGTTGGGCTTGCCGCCCTTCTGTCGCTTGGGTGGAGGCTGCCCATCCGGTTGCTGGTCTTTGACTGTCGCCACCTGCCGGCTGCTGGAAGCCGGCTGCAGGGCCTTGCGCTTGTGGTCGCTCTGCTATTGTCGCCGACTGGCGTCTCCAGCCGGAGTTCTAGGAGCCTGAGGAGCCACTTTGCTAGTCGCACTAACTTGAATCTCCGTCTTCATGGAGGAGTTGGCCGTGTCATACTTGTCTGCTATGATCAGCAGCTCATCGAGGGTTTCTGGCTCGTCGAAGAGGAGCTTGTGCTTGAGGAGGGTGCCTTCTCTGCACCCGGCAGTGAAGTACTCGATAGCCTGTACCTTGTGCACGCCCTCACAAGAGTTCCGGAGCTCGGCCCAACGCGTGAGGTAGTCAAGAGTCGACTCGTTGGGGCCTTGCACGCACAAGGAAAGCTGACGAGGCTTGGGAGGATGCTTGTACGTGCTTGTGAAGTTGCGGACGAATGCATCGGTGAAGTCGACCCAGCTGTTGATGTTGCGGGGCTTTAGGCTGTTTAGCCATGTCCGAGCCGTGCCCTGGAGCATGAGCGGAACGTATTTCACGGCAACACGCTTATTGCCATTTGCTATGCTGACGGCCGTGGAGTAGTCAACCAGCCAGTCCTCCGGCTTCACGGAGCCGGTGTACTTGGGCGTGTCTCTTGGGAGCGTGAACCCTTTGGGAAAGGGCTCGTCTCGAATGCGGGGCCCGAAACAAGGCGGACCCAACTCGTCTTCTTCCAGCGCCAGGGATCGGTGAAGTTGGTCGATCCGGTGGCGGGCGTCATTTTCTCCGACTCCCTCTCGGCGGCCAAGGCGGTCGCCGAGAGTCGGATGGTCAACAGGCGGCGGGGAGACTCGCCTTTCCTTGCGAGGAGGAGGAGGCGGACAGTCGTCCCGTCGTTCCACTGCTCTCGGGCGGCCGTCTTGGTCGCGCTCTATGGTAATGCGAGTCCGGCTGTGGCTGACAGCCGGATCCTTGTCTTTCCTTCCTCGGGCGCCGATAGTCGGCGTCCGAGACGTCGCGCCTTGGTCTCGGCGCGGAGGCGGGTCATCGTTTTGTCGCTGCGGCGCCTCTGTGCGGCAGTCGGCCTCGTTCTGCGCGGTAGCCGCGTCGAGGAGCCGCTGGACTCGCTCCGTCATCAGGAGGCGCTCTTCACCCTCGAAGTTGTCCAGCTCGTCTGCCGCCGCCTGGGCGGCTCGAATGTTCTCCGCAGGCGTGGCGTATACAGGGTGATTTGCCCCGAACAGGTTGGCGATGGCCACGCCACGCTGCTGGACCGCGCCTAGGTGACTGGGCCCAGTTGGGTCTGGCGAGCCACCTACAACGCGACCCATCTCACGCCGGTAGGCTTCTGACAAGCGTCTCATGCTAGCCAGCTTATTCGCTCCTTCAACAAGCTGAAGGCGGTGCGCCTCCAACGTCTCCGCGTCAGCGTCTTCCGGAATGGGCGCAGTCAGGTCTTGTAGTGCCACGCCAAGTGGGGCATGCGCTCCTCCGCCGGGAGGCTCGTCATGACTGATGGCGAGCACCTCTGTGACGGTGCTTCCGTCGCTCTCCGCGCGAGGGAGCGGCTCATCGTAGACCACCACGTTGGTGGGGAACGCGTCGAGCGACGCGGTGTCGGAGTCGACCAACATCGGATCGGTGGAGCCTACAGACTCCAGGTCCACGGCAGGCTTGCCGGCGATGTGGAGTTGGTCAAGGAGGCCCGCGAGGAGGCTCTCAGGGCCGCCCGTGCCTGCGTCGGATGCAGGCTCGTCGGAGAGGCGAACCTCGCCGACAAGATCGGCGAGGCAACTGGCTGCGCAGGCGATCTCAGCGCCGTGCAGCGCGTCAGCACAAACTCCGTCTGGCGTGCCGGGCTGGCTGCGCTCGCCAGGGAGAAAAAGGGTTCCCGTCCAGAGCAGGTCTCCGGACGACGGTGCACCAGGCCCCACGGTGGGCGCCAAATGTCGGGGATTGGGTGCGACATATGCCAAAGGATGGCTTATCATGGTGGGGGCGAGTAGAACGTCGCCGGTTCCTGGAAACGGGATAAGGCGAAGGCATGCACGCCGGCGAATCTTACCCAGCTTCGGGGCTCTCCGTGGAGATAATACCCCTACTGCTGCTCTGCGGGGTCTCCGCATGATCACTATGGCAAAGTGTGTACACGGTTGCTCCTTGAGTTGTTTCCTGGAGGTAGGAGAAGGCTAGGCTAGCTCTCTCCTTCCTATATGATCTGGTCTAGTGCTCATGGATTCAAACCCTTTGCATGGGTGCCCTGGGGGTTTATATAGGCTTACCCCGCAGGGGTACAATGGTAATCCGGCTGGGTGCGGGCCTAGCCGTCAGTTTCTCCGGCCTCCGTCTTCTCCGCCGACTGCTGGGGCCGCCGACTGGTCCGGTACAGCGCCGACAGGCCGTGTCCGCCGCTGGCGGGTCTTGCTGGCTGCTGATTACTGTAGTCGTGCTTCAAATGACGCGGGCTTGGTCATGGGGTCGTGGCAACAGCCCCGCCGCCTGGCGGGCGATCACTATTGCCACTCCCCGTCACATCTGGTTAATGGCGCGTGGGCCCCGGGGGAGGGGCTGGCCGACTCTCGGGGGCCGACTCCCAACGGGTTCGACTGGTGACGCTCTCGCCGTCTTCTGAACTCTCGCTGACTGGTGGGACCCGCCGCCCCAGGGTTGTATAGACAAGCCATCGTGGGTGCAGGATTCTGCCCACTGGTGTTGATGTCAGGGCCGGCATGGCAACAGTGCCGCGCCGGACGGAGATCTCCGCGGGTACGGCGTACTGTGGCCATGCTTGCCTTTGGAAAGGGGTGGGAGTGGGCTTTACTGTAGCCACTCCCCATCCCGTCCCTCTTGATGAGGGCATGGGGTTTGTTGGAGTCGCGGGCCGGCTCCCATGGCCGGCTTCTCTGGAGGTCGCTAGTTAGGAGTCGGCTCATCCTGAAGTCGTCCCCGGGACTCGGCCGCGAGTGGGCAGTCGGTTGCCTTGCCGTCGACTTCTCAGAAGGCGGCTCTTCGTCCTGGGGTCTTGAGGGGCGCAGCCTGCCCCGATATCTTGAAAGGTTCAGGGACTCGGGTTAGCCTACCCGTGGCCCATTACTCCGATAATAGGAATACCATGTATGATGTTGAAAAGCAGATTCTTCATGATGCCAACAACTTCTTCATCATCAGAGTTGTGGCCCTTGATTGGACTGAGGGTTTTGGCCAAAATCATGTAGATAGTCCTTGGCACATAGAGCAGTTCCTTGACGAGGAATTTGGTTCTAGGAGCTTGGCCTGGCTTCAAAGGCTTCATCAGCACTTGCATCAGATGATTTGAAAGCTCGGGTTCATCATAGAGGTGCCTTTCACCTTTAGTGGGAGGACTGACTGCGACAACATGAAGCAATTCAGAGGCCGGTGCTTTGTAGTGAGTATTTTCTGTCATCCAGTCCAATACCCATGAATTCACATCTTCAACGTTGTCGGTGATGTGCAACGTGGCATAGAACTGAAGAATGAGTTCTTCATTCTAGTCACAGATGTCGGTGCAGAAGTTGAGCAGCCCAGCATCATGAAGAACACTAAGGACTGAGGTGAAGCAGGGCAGCGACTCCATATCCACATGAGGAATTTGCTCATGGTCAAAGATCTTGACTTTATCAAACATCAATGAGGAATAGAAGTTCATTTGACTTATTGTCCAGAAGCGCTTGCGTCTAAGTCTTGCAGAGTCATATGGATTGTAATCCGTGAAGAAAATGTGCTCAGCAAAGAAGTCATCAGCCTTGAACTTCTGCTTCTTGGAGTGAGGATTCTAAGGCTTGGGCTGAAGATTAACTGTTGAAGTTTTCACAGCCTCTTGAATCACAGTCTCTGGAGCCAGAGGCTGAGGAATTTCAGTGGCAATTTCTTCAGCAACATTTTCAGCAGTGCCTGCCTCTGAATGAATTTCAATGGCAATTTCTTCAGCAACATTTGAGGAATGGACAAAAGTGAAGCTTGATGTCCTTTAGAGCCCGTATGAATTTCTTCAGTCTGGACAGGGGACTGAGGAATATGTTCTAGATGGGTGAACAGTGGTGAATTGGGGTGATGACTTTCCCAGTAGTCATCATTCAGAATTGGAGTGGTATACCCAATGTCCACATCTTCATCTTCCTCATCTATTTCCTCAATGCCTGCCTCTTCAGCTGTTAACTAAGGCATGGGCGGTGATATCAGTGGAGTTGAAGGGATGTTATCCACTTCAATTTCTTCATCCAACTGCTCTGACGTAGTAGCAGAAGGATCTTCTTCATCAGATTCACTTGGAATTACATATTCCTCACCAAAGGGAATAATCTCCTTTGATGGCATACTTGATATGGGAACAACATCTATAGGATTTTCAAATGAGCTTGTTAGATTCTTTACTTTCTTTGGAGCTGAAGACTCTGAGGAAGCAGATGCTTTCCTTTTCTTCACAGCCGCTCGCTCCACAGCCTTATTTTTCTTTGCTTCTGATGCAGAAGGAAGGTTGATGCTTGTCATCTGTGCTGGAGGAGCAGAGAAAATTGGTGCAGTTTCTTCAGGCACAACTGATGCAGTTGTCCTGGCTTGTTCAATTTCTTCAGGCGTTGTAGCAGATGCTTCAACAGCCCTGGCTTGTTCTTCAGGCGCAACACTAGAGGTTGCCCTGGCAGTTTCTTCAGCGGCTGGAATATTTTCATCAGCCCTGGTGCTCTCATTTTCTTTAGCAGCTTGATTTTCATCAGTGGTGCTGACATGTTCTTCAGTAGGCTGAGCAGATGCTTCAGCCTGAGGAATTTCATGTTGCACTGGGGCGGCAACATTTGAGGTGAATCCCTTTGCCATGTTGACGAATCTGATCTTGGCTCCCAGCATCACTGAGTGCTTTGATCTCAGCTTGCATGCTCACAAGTTCATTAGCTGTCATTTTGACAACATTCTTCTTCAGAAGATGCTCCTTCTTGTACTGAGCTTTCTTTAGTTTCCCGACCTTCTCAAACTTCCATTTTTCTTCGCCTATGAAGGCTGTCAACAAGTGATTCTGACCAGGTGTGAGTTTGAAATCTGGCATAGGAGTGTTGGGTTCCTTGTGCTAGAGATCAATGTAGTCAAGGATCAACTTGAGATCCAGCAGAAGAGGCACATTGCTACCTTTGGCTCTAGCATCCCGTTGTTGTCTGTCTCTGATGATTTCTTCTAATTCCTCATCATCAGCTTCATCTTCACTAGACGACACTTGGAAGGCAACCTGCTTCTTGTGAGGACTTGGCCGTGTGCCTCGCCCAGCAGTGGCCTTTGTCTTCAGCAAAGTTGGACCTGTTGAGGACTGAGGAGGAGCTGAAGAACTTGCAGATGCTCCTGATGCAATTGAGATACCAGTTGTCCTTTGGCATGAGGCGAGGTGCACAGGTGCCGATGACTTTGCAGCAGCAGCTGAAGGTTTTGAAACAGAGGGGAATGGAGCTGCTTGAGGAATATGCCGTGTGGGCTTTGATGAGCTTGGCCGTGAGGGCATTGCAGAGGAGCTGGGCTTGTGCGCAGGTTTCTTGGGCATAGCCTTCTTGGGCTTGCTAGCAGAGGCCACAACAGCGGCAGCGGCAGAGTCTTCATTGAATTTCCTTACTGCTTCCTTGTCCATTTTGGCCAACTTGGCTTTCCGCTTGGCCCATTCATCTGGATAGTCCTCACCGCGCTTGAGGCTAGTGGGATTAGCAATTTGGCCAGGTGCCAACGTAGGTCTTGGGCAAGGAGGGTGTAAAGCAAATTTCTTCATGTACTCCGGAGTGATATATCTGTACTCCATCCATCCCTGTGCCCATCTCCTTTCTATCCTCTGTATGCACACCTTGTGCTGATTCTTGTTCTCCTTGACATGTTTGGCTTCATCAGGAGTGCAATATTCCTCATAGATGTCATATGGAATCTCAAAGGCAGTGTTCACTTCCAATTTCTTTCCTCCCATCTGAGGTCTCTTGCCATCAGCCATTTTCTTCAGCTGAGGAATTTGAACAACAGAATTCTCTGAAGAGGTATGCAATTTGTCTTCGAGGAACGCTGCAAATTAGTTAAGTTGACGAGAACCTAGTGATTTAGCAGCAGACATGAGTACCCGTGAACAGAGTATAGGTGCGAAGAATTTGGAGAGGTCGCATGCGTTCTCAGAAGTTTTTCAAAAAGAACAAGTTTGAGGAATTTGACCAGGAGTGTCTCGAGGAATTTCATTAAGCGGTCTTTAACTTAGGTTCCAGAGTTGTATAGATTGAAAATCCACACAATTGAGGAATCTTGAAGAAAAATATTGCTTAGAGAAATAAATCAAGAACAGATGCATGTGAGGTGTTTAACGAGTGGGGAAGTTGAAGAATAAACACCTTTTGAAGATTTTGTGAAAATCATCAGAATAAAAAAGGGCGGTAAAAATAGATTTTATTTACCCTTGACGAAGAACACAATGAACTGGGAGTTGTAGATGGGAAGTTCGTCTGTTCATATCTTCCACGCCCTAACTTGGTGGCGGAAGACAGCTACGGCGGCGGCGGAGTGAAGATTTCCGCGGCCGGCGCGAGTACGATGGCGACGAGGTCGAGACAGTGAAGCTCTACCTCACCAGCGACGATGGAAATAGCGGCGGCGCTAGGTTTGAGAGCTCGAGGGAGGGGAGTGAGGTCGAGTGGGGTAAATGCAGTCTGAGAAGGGTGAGGGGTATTTATAGCCGAGGTGAAAAACCGCTCGCCTGAGGAAATTGGACGAATGTGCCCCTGACCCTTCTCATCCTATCGACATGTGTCACCCAGCTACCTCTTGAGCATGTTTTGGTTTTCCCTTGAAGAGGAAAGGGTGATGCAACAAAGTAGCGCAAGTATTTCCCTCAGTTTTTGAGAACCAAGGTATCAATCCAGTAGGAGACAACGCACAAGTCACCTAGTACCTGCACAAACAATCAAGAACCTTGCAATCAACGCGATAAAGGGGTTGTCAATCCCTTCACGGTCACTCGCAAAAGTGAGATCTGATAAAGATAGTAAAGTAAATATTTTTGGTATTTTTGTTGTATTTTGGCCGGCAATCTATATCATAAAAATACCAAAAATATTTATCTTATTATCTCTATCAGATCTCACTTTCGTAAGTGACCGTGAAGGGATTGACAACCCCTTTATCGTGTTGGTTGCGAGGTTCTTGTTTGTTTGTGCAGGTACTAGGTGACTTGCGTGTTACCTCCTACTGGATTGATACCTTGATTCTCAGAAACTGAGGGAAATACTTACGCTACTGTGCTGCATCACCCTTTACTCTTCAAGGAAAAACCAACGCATGCTCAAGAGGTAGCATGCACTCATAAACACATTAGTTCCTTAACCTATAAGTCTTCAATACACCAAAATCACTAAGGGGAACTAGATGCACTTACAGCGGTCACCGCCGGTGCTGCAGCCAAGGGCGGCGCGACACCATCTTCCTCCTCTTGTGGGAGGAGGCGGAGGCGTAATACCATGCAGCGCACACCGAAGAGGCTGAGCACCTCGCGGCATAGGTGCATCACCTTGCCGAGCACACCGACGCCATCACCCGTGGCTGATCTCATCGCCGACCCCGTAGTTGTCACTGAGAAACTGCACCATCTTTGAGTCCCTTTAGTCTCATCGCATGGTGGCAACGAACCGCTGCAAGCTACTCATCCACCTCGAGCAAGAGCAGTTGTTCGCAAAAGGAGGACTCTGGCGACGAGGAGAGGCCACCAATTCACCCCACCGCCAATGACCATGAGACCGACGGTTCCGGCGAGGGGGTGGCCGAGGTCTCCTCCGACAAGGAGTAAGATTATGAGTAGTTTATTAGTTTGATGTAAGGGTAAAAATGTATAATATCTCAACTACCAAATATTGTTTGCTCTGAACTATCTCAACGTTGCATTACTTTTTAGGATAGCCTGGATGGTCGATGCTCTCTTGAGCTAGGCGGTGTTGAAATACATTTGAGGGCCCATTTGAGATGCAGGCTTAAATATGCCCTAACCCATTACTACTCCCTAGGGGTGCAAGCGGCAACCCACTTCGTCCCACGAAACTTATTAACTAGTTTAAAACTAGAAGAACGCCCATGCGTTGCAACAGGGCCACATTAATTTTAAGAATTCAATATCAATTATATTAATATTACATTTAATATTCTCATACATATCAAGTGATATTGGCGACATTTTTACCATCAAATTCTCACACACACACACACTCTCTCCCTCCCTCTTCCTCACTCTCTCTCCCCCTCTCCCTCTCTCTCTAACACACACACATATCCATCTTATTGGGTACGGGATCATAATCCATCTATTTCACACGCACACGCGCTAGTGCATAACAATATGGAATATGTGTATTATATTTACCACCACAACTTATATTTCCCCGAGCCGCGTCGCTACAGAGCCGAGCTCCCGCCCGACTACCTCGCCGGCATCGAAGGGGAATGGATAAGGGTGACACCCTGCCTCCCCTGCCCCCCACGGCCTCACTCCTCGACGCCCCTCCCAGATCCACTTCTCCTCCTCGCTCGCTCGATCCCGTCGATCTGGACGAAGTCAGACGCCACGGTCACCATGAACAACTCTGTCCACACAGCCACTGCTCTCCCTGCAGGCTAGGAGCTTGTCGAGGACCTCCGAACTCCTCCGCTACTTCGTCTGCGCCAACGAGATCAAGTCCAGCACCCCCGCATCGACGTCGTTGCCGTCTTCCTCAACCTTCGGCCACCGTAACATTGCCGTTCGATCCACGCCGCCCCAAGCTCCCCTGTCTTCCCCTAGGGCGCCATTGACACCGCCGTGATCTCCTCTTGCCTTTCCCCTGTTTCCTCTCTCGTTTGCTCTCGTTAGGTATTTCGCCGTGGCCGAGAACCGTCGTCCGCCATGGCCATTGCAGGGGTAGCCACCCAGCTCCTCGGATTGACCCCGTGGCACATGCCCGCTCCTATGCGCGCCCATGCCCAAGCCTGCTGCTCTTCTTCTGCGCCCGCGGGGCCACTCCCTCTCCATGCCCACGCTTGTGCCACACCACGTCGATCGCGCCCGCCACTGCCGTCGCCCTCACAGCAGCCACCGCACCACTGTGACCCGCGCGACGCACACCCTGGCCACGCACCATACTCTCGCTAGCTGCGCTCGCCCCGTCTGCTGCCGCCTATCCCTTCGCTCGCCCCGCAGTTGCGCCCCTGCCTCGCGCCCCCTCCTGCCATGACCATCTTGTTGGGGAACGTAGTAATTTCAAAAAATTTCCTACGCACACGCAAGATCATGGTGATGCATAGCAACGAGGGGAGAGTGTGATCTACGTACCCTTGTAGACCGACAGCGGAAGCGTTAGCACAACGCGGTTGATGTAGTCGTACGTCTTCACGGCCCGACCGATCAAGCACCGAAACTACGACACCTTCGAGTTTTAGCACACGTTCAGCTCGATGACGATCCCCGGACTCCGATCCAGCAAAGCGTCGGAGAAGAGTTCCGTCAGCACAACGGCGTGGTGACGATCTTGATGTTCTACCGTCGCAGGGCTTCGCCTAAGCACCGCTACAATATTATCGAGGAGTATGGTGGAAGGGGGCACCGCACACGGCTAAGAAAACGATCACGTGGATCAACTTGTGTGTCTAGGGGTGCCCCCTGCCCCCGTATATAAAGGAGCAAGGGGAGGAGGCCGGCCGGCCCCTATAGGCGCGCCAGGAGGAGTCCTCCTCCTAGTAGGAGTAGGACTCCTACTAGGTGGGGGAAAGAGCTGGGGAGGGAGAAGGAAAGGGGGGCGCCCCCCCCTCTCCTAGTCCAATTCGGACTAAGGGGGGAGGAGGCGCGCGGCCCACCCTGGCGCCCTTCTCTCTCTCCACTAAGGCCCATATGGCCCATTACTTCTCCCAGCAGGGTTCCGGTAACCCTCCGGCTCTCCGGTTTTCTCCGAAATCACCCGGAACACTTCCCGTGTCCGAATATAGTCGTCCAATATATCAATCTTTATGTCTCGACCATTTTGAGACCCCTCGTTATGTCCGTGATCACATCCGGGACTCCGAACTAACTTCGGTACATCAAAACTCATAAACTCATAATATAACTGTCATCGAAACCTTAAGCGTGCGGACCCTATGGGTTCGAGAACAATGTAGACATGACCGAGACATGTCTCCGGTCAATAACCAATAGCGGAACCTGGATGCTCATATTGGCTCCCACATATTCTACGAAGATCTTTATCGGTCAGACCGCATAACAACATACGTTGTTCCCTTTGTCATCGGTATGTTACTTTCCCGAGATTCGATCGTCAGTATCTCAATACCTAGTTCAATCTCGTTACTGGCAAGTCTCTTTACTCGTTTCATAATACATCATCTCGCAACCAACTCATTAGCTGCAATGCTTGCAAGGCTTATGTGATGTGCATTACCGAGAGGGCCCAGAGATACCTCTCCGACAATCGGAGTGACAAATCCTAATCTCGAAATACGGCAACCCAACATTTACCTTTGGAGACACCTGTAGAGCTCCTTTATAATCACCCAGTTACGTTGTGACGTTTGGTAGCACACAAAGTGTTCCTCCGGCAAACGGGAGTTGCATAATCTCATAGTCATAGGAACATGTATAAGTCATGAAGAAAGCAATAGCAACATACTAAACGATCGGGTGCTAAGCTAATGGAATGGGTCATGTCAATCACATCATTCTCCTAATAATGTGATCCCGTTAATCAAATGACAACACATGTCTATGGTTAGGAAACATAACCATCTTTGATTAATGAGCTAGTCAAGTAGAGGCATACTAGTGACGTTTAGTTTGTCTATGTATTCACACAAGTATTATGTTTCCGGATAATACAATTCTAGCATGAATAATAAACATTTATCATGATATAAGGAAATAAAATAATAACATTATTATTGCCTCTAGGGCATATTTCCTTCAGTCTCCCACTTGCACTAGAGTCAATAATCTAGATTACACTGTAATGATTCTAATACCGATGGAGCTTTGGTGCTGATCATGTTTTGCTCGTGGAAGAGGCTTAGTCAATAGGTCTGCTACATTCAGATCCGTATGTATCTTGAAAATCTCAATGTCTGCCACCTGGACTAGATCCCGGATGGAATTGAAGCGTCTCTTGATGTGCTTGGTTCTCTTGTGAAATCTGGATTCCTTTGCCAAGGCAATTGCACCAGTATTGTCACAAAAGATTTTCATTGGACCCGATGCACTAGGTATGACACCTAGATCGGATATGAACTCCTTCATCCAGACTCCTTCGTTTGCTGCTTCCGAAGCAGCTATGTACTCCGCTTCACATGTAGATCCCGCCACAACGCTTTGTTTAGAACTGCACCAACTGACAGCTCCACCGTTTAATGTAAACACGTATCCGGTTTGCGATTTAGAATCGTCCGGATCAGTGTCAAAGCTTGCATCAACGTAACCATTTACGATGAGCTCTTTGTCACCTCCATATATGAGAAACATATCCTTAGTCCTTTTCAGGTATTTCAGGATGTTCTTGACCGCTGTCCAGTGATCCACTCCTGGATTACTTTGGTACCTCCCTGCTAGACTTATAGCAAGACACACATCAGGTCTGGTACACAGCATTGCATACATGATAGAGCCTATGGCTGAAGCATAGGGAACATCTTTCATTTTCTCTCTATCTTCTGCATTGGTCGGGGATTGAGTCTTACTCAATTTCACACCTTGTAACACAAGCAAGAATCCTTTCTTTGCTTGATCCATTTTGAATTTCTTCAAAACTTTGTCAAGGTATGTGCTTTGTGAAAGTCCAATTAAGCGTCTTGATCTATCTCTATAGATCTTAATGCCCAATATGTAAGCAGCTTCACTGAGGTCTTTCATTGAAAAACTCTTATTCAAGTATCCCTTTATGCTATCCAGAAATTCTATATCATTTCCGATTAGCAATATGTCATCTACATATAATATCAGAAATGCTACAGAGCTCCCACTCACTTTCTTGTAAATACAGGCTTCTCCAAAAGTCTGTACAAAACCAAATGCTTTGATCACACTATCAAAGCGTTTATTCCAACTACGAGAGGCTTGCACTAGTCCATAAATGGATCGCTGGAGCTTGCACACTTTGTTAGCTCCCTTTGGATCGACAAAACCTTCCGGTTGCATCATATACAACTCTTCTTACAGAAATCCATTCAGGAATGCAGTTTTGACATCCATCTGCCAAATTTCATAATCATAAAATGCGGCAATTGCTAACATGATTCGGACAGACTTAAGCATCGCTACGGGTGAGAAGGTCTCATCATAGTCAATCCCTTGAACTTGTCGAAAA
This sequence comes from Triticum urartu, assembly GCF_003073215.2. Taxonomy (NCBI): domain Eukaryota; kingdom Viridiplantae; phylum Streptophyta; class Magnoliopsida; order Poales; family Poaceae; genus Triticum; species Triticum urartu. The sequence continues at coordinate 84,695,979 of NC_053023.1, forward strand.
CCTTTTGCGACAAGTCGAGCTTTGTAGACAGTAACATTACCGTCAGCGTCAGTCTTCTTCTTAAAGATCCATTTATTCTCAATTGCTTGCCGATCATTGGGCAAGTCAACCAAAGTCCATACTTTGTTCTCATACATGGATCCCATCTCAGATTTCATGGCTTCAAGCCATTTTGCGGAATCTGGGCTCATCATCGCTTCTCCATAGTTCGTAGGTTCATCATGATCTAGTAGCATGACTTCCAGAACAGAATTACCGTACCATTCTGGTGTGAATCTTACTCTGGTTGATCTACGAGGTTCAATAGTATCTTGTTCTGAAGCTTCATGATCATCATCATTAGCTTCCTCACTAATTGGTGTAGGTGTCACAGAAACTGGTTTCTGTGATGTACTACTTTCCAATAAGGGAGCAGGTACAGTTACCTCATCAAGTTCTACTTTCCTCCCACTCACTTCTTTCGAGAGAAACTCCTTCTCTAGAAATTTTCCGAATTTAGCAACAAAGGTTTTGCCTTCGGATCTGTGATAGAAGGTGTATCCAATAGTTTCCTTTGGATATCCTATGAAGACACATTTCTCCGATTTGGGTTCGAGCTTATCAGGTTGAAGCTTTTTCACATAAGCATCGCAGCCCCAAATTTTAAGAAATGACAACTTTGGTTTCTTGCCAAACCACAGTTCATAAGGCGTCGTCTCAACGGATTTTGATGGTGCCCTATTTAACGTGAATGCGGCCGTCTCTAGAGCATAACCCCAAAACGATAGCGGTAAATCAGTAAGAGACATCATAGATCGCACCATATCTAGTAAAGTACGATTATGACGTTCGGACACACCATTACGCTGTGGTGTTCCGGGTGGCGTGAGTTGCGAAACTATTCCGCATTGTTTCAAATGTACACCAAACTCGTAACTCAAATATTCTCCTCCACGATCAAATCATAGGAATTTTATTTTCTTGTTACGATGATTTTCAGCTTCACTCTGAAATTCTTTGAACTTTTCAAATGTTTCAGACTTATGTTTCATTAAGTAGATATACCCATATATGCTTAAGTCATCTATGAAGGTGAGAAAATAACGATATCCGCCACGAGCCTCAACATTCATCGGACCACATACATATGTATATATGATTTCCAACAAATCTGTTGCTCTCTCCATAGTACCGGAGAACGGAGTTTTTGTCATCTTACCCATAAGGCACGGTTCGCAAGTACCAAGTGATTCATAATCAAGTGGTTCCAAAAGCCCATCAGTATGGAGTTTCTTCATGCGCTTTACACCGATATGACCCAAACGGCTGTGCACTATCATTATCAACTCTGCATCTTTTGGCTTCTACATTATGAATATGTGTGTCACTACTATCGAGATTCAATAAGAATAGACCACTCTTTAAGGGTGCATGACCATAAAAGATATTACTCATATAAATAGAACAACCATTATTTTCTGATTTAAATGAATAACCGTTTCGCATCAAACAAGATCCAGATATAATGTTCATGCTTAATGCTGGCACCAAATAACAATTATTTAGGTCTAATACTAATCCCGAAGGTAGATGTAGAGGTAGCGTGCCGACTGCGATCACATCGACTTTGGAACCATTTCCCACGCGCATCGTCACCTCGTCCTTAGCCAATCTTCGCTTAATCCGTAGTCCCAGTTTCGAGTTGCAAATATTAGCAACAGAACCAGTATCAAATACCCAGGTGCTACTGCGAGCATTAGTAAGGTACACATCAATAACATGTATATCACATATACCTTTGTTCACCTTGCCATCCTTCTTATCCGCCAAATACTTAGGGCAGTTCCGCTTCCAGTGACCAGTCTGCTTGCAGTAGAAGCACTCAGTTTCAGGCTTAGGTCCAGATTTGGATTTCTTCTCTTGAGTAGCAAGTTGCTTGCTGTTCTTTTTTAAGTTCCCCTTCTTCTTTCCTTTGCCCTTTTTCTTGAAACTAGTGGTCTTGTTGACCATCAACACTTGATGCTCCTTCTTGATTTCTACCTCCGCAGCTTTCAGCAATGCGAAGAGCTCGGGAATAGTCTTATTCATCCCTTGCATATTATAGTTCATCACGAAGCTCTTGTAGCTTGGTGGCAGTGATTGGAGAATTCTGTCAATGACGCAATCATCTGGAAGATTAACTCCAAATTGAATTAATTGATTATTATACCCAGACATTTTGAGTATATGCTCACTGACAGAACTATTCTCCTCCATCTTGCAGCTATAGAACTTATTGGAGACTTCATATCTCTCAATCCGGGCATTTGCTTGAAATATTAACTTCAACTCCTGGAACATCTCATATGCTCCATGACGTTCAAAACATCGTTGAAGTCCCGATTCTAAGCCGTAAAGCATGGCACACTGAACTATCGAGTAGTCATCAGCTTTGCTCTGCCAGACGTTCATAACATCTGGTGTTGCTCCAGCAGCAGGCCTGGCACCCAGCGGTGCTTCCAGGACGTAATTCTTCTATGCAGCAATGAGGATAATCCTCAAGTTACTGACCCAGTCCGTGTAATTGCTACCATCATCTTTCAACTTTGCTTTCTCAAGGAACGCATTAAAATTCAACGGAACAACAGCACGGGCCATCTATCTACAATCAAACATAAACAAGCAAGATACTATCAGGTACTAAGTTCATGATAAATTTAGGTTCAAATAATCATATTATTAAAGAACTCCCACTTAGATAGACATCCCTCTAATCCTCTAAGTGATTACGTGATCCAAATCAACTAAACCATGTCCGATCATCACGTGAGATGGAGTAGTTTCATTGGTGAACATCACTATGTTGATCATATCTACTATATGATTCACGCTCGACCTTTCGGTCTCCGTGTTCCGAGGCCATATCTGTATATGCTTGGCTCGTCAAGTATAACCTGAGTATTCCGCGTGTGCAACTGTTTTGCACCCGTTGTATTTGAATGTAGAGCCTATCACACCTGATCATCACGTGGTGTCTCAGCACGAAGAACTTTCGCAACGGTGCATACTCAGGGAGAACACTTCTTGATAATTAGTGAGAGATCATCTTATAATGCTACCGTCAATCAAAGCAAGATAAGATGCATAAAAGATAAACATCACATGCAATCAATATAAGTGATATGATATGGCCATCATCTTCTTGTACTTGTGATCTCCATCTCCGAAGTACCGTCATGATCACCATCATCACCGGCGTGACACCTTGATCACCATCGTAGCATCGTTATCATCTTGCCAATCTTATGCTTCCACGACTATCGCTACCGTTTAGTGATAAAGTAAAGCATTACAGCTAAGTTGCATTGCATACAATAAAGCGACAACCATATGGCTCCTGCCAGTTGCCGATAACTCGGTTACAAAACATGATCATCTCATACAATAAAATTTAGCATCATGTCTTGACCATATCACATCACAACATGCCCTGCAAAAACAAGTTAGACGTCCTCTACTTTGTTGTTGCAAGTTTTACGTGGCTGCTACGGGCTTAAGCAAGAACCAATCTTACCTACGCATCAAAACCACAACGATAGTTTGTCACGTTGGTGCTGTTTTAACCTTTGCAAGGACCGGGCGTAGCCACACTCGGTTCAACTAAAGAAAAACTGACACCCGCTAGCCACCTTTGTGCAAAGCACGTTGGGAGAACCGGTCTCGCGTAAGCGTACGCGTAATGTCGGTCCGGGCCGCTTCGTCCAACAATACCGCCGAACCAAAGTATGACATGCTGGTAAGCAGTATGACTTATATCGCCCACAACTCACTTGTGTTCTACTCGTGCATATAACATCAACACATAAAACTTAGGCTCGGATGCCACTGTTGGGGAACGTAGTAATTTCAAAAAATTTCCTACGCACACGCAAGATCATGGTGATGCATAGCAACGAGGGGAGAGTGTGATCTACGTACCCTTGTAGACCGACAGCGGAAGCGTTAGCACAACGCGGTTGATGTAGTCGTACGTCTTCACGGCCCGACCGATCAAGCACCGAAACTACGACACCTCCGAGTTTTAGCACACGTTCAGCTCGATGATGATCCCCGGACTCCGATCCAGCAAAGCGTCGGAGAAGAGTTCTGTCAGCACGACAGCGTGGTGACGATCTTGATGTTCTACCGTCGCAGGGCTTCGCCTAAGCACCGTTACAATATTATCGAGGAGTATGGTGGAAGGGGGCTCCGCACACGGTTAAGAAAACGATCACGTGGATCAACTTGTGTGTCTAGGGGTGCCCCCTGCCCCCATATATAAAGGAGCAAGGGGAGGAGGCCGGCCGGCCCCTATAGGCGCGCCATGAGGAGTCCTCCTCCTAGTAGGAGTAGGACTCCTACTAGGAGGGGGAAAGAGGTGGGGAGGGAGAAGGAAAGGGGGGCACCCCCCTCTCCTAGTCCAATTCGGACTAAGGGGGGGAGGAGGCGCGCGGCCCACCCTGGCGCCCTTCTCTCTCTCCACTAAGGCCCATATGGCCCATTACTTCTCCCGGTAGGGTTCCGGTAACCCTCCGGCTCTTCGGTTTTCTCCGAAATCACCCGGAACACTTCCGGTGTCCGAATATAGTCGTCCAATATATCAATCTTTATGTCTCGACCATTTCGAGACCCCTTGTTATGTCCGTGATCTCATCCGGGACTCCGAACTAACTTCGGTACATCAAAACTCATAAACTCATAATATAACTGTCATCGAAACCTTAAGCGTGCGGACCCTATGGGTTCGAGAACAATGTAGACATGACCGAGACATGTCTCCGGTCAATAACCAATAGCGGAACCTGGATGCTCATATTGGCTCCCACATATTCTACGAAGATCTTTATCGGTCAGACCGCATAACAACATACGTTGTTCCCTTTGTCATCGGTATGTTACTTGCCCGAGATTCGATCGTCGGTATCTCAATACCTAGTTCAATCTCGTTACCGCAAGTCTCTTTACTCGTTTCATAATACATCATCTCGCAACTAACTCATTAGTTGCAATGCTTGCAAGGCTTATGTGATGTGTATTACCGAGAGGGCCCAGAGATACCTCTCCGACAATCGGAGTGACAAATCCTAATCTCAAAATACGCCAACCCAACATTTACCTTTGGAGACACCTGTAGAGCTCCTTTATAATCACCCAGTTAAGTTGTGACATTTGGCAGCACACAAAGTGTTCCTCCGGCAAACGGGAGTTGCATAATCTCATAGTCATAGGAACATGTATAAGTCATGAAGAAAGCAATAGCAACATACTAAACGATCGAGTGCTAATCTAATGGAATGGGTCATGTCAATCACATCATTCTCCTAATAATGTGATCCCGTTAATCAAATGACAACACATGTCTATGGTTAGGAAACATAACCATCTTTGATTAATGAGCTAGTCAAGTAGAGGCATACTAGTGACGTTTAGTTTGTCTATGTATTCACACAAGTATTATGTTTCCGGATAATACAATTCTAGCATGAATAATAAACATTTATCATGATATAAGGAAATAAAATAATAACATTATTATTGCCTCTAGGGCATATTTCCTTCACATCTTCTGCCGGCCGCCCCCTCAGCCACGCCGGCCGCTTGCCTCGCCTGCTGCGTGCTGCTTCCTGCTGCTATGCGCTGCTCTACCGCTGGTACGCTGCTGCGCCATGTCCTCGACACTGCCGTGGACAAACATGGCGGAGGGATTGTCGATGGAGTACGAGGAGAAGGTGTGGAGAGGCAGGAGGTCTGGGGTGACGTCAGCTGGCTGTGGTGGAGGTGTTTATACGAGAAGGAGCCGGAGCGGAAGGAGAGGTCACAATTGGAAAGAATCGCAAAAAAACATAACCTGGAGATCTCATTCCAAAAAAATGCTAATATCGATGGAGGGGTGATTTCCTTCTATAGGTGAAAAACATAGGAAATATTGGTTGTTATCAAGGAAACGTAAAAATTAGGAAAGTTAGGATTTTGAACTGATTTCTATGCAAATAGGGTTTTATTGTTTGGTAACGTGATATCAGTACCTGCCCGTTTGTGACGTGTCTGATTAGGAAAGTTTCCAAATATTAAGAAACTATTTATTGGGAGGAAAGTTTGTGACGTGTCTGTTATTTGTTTCCTACAACAAATTTCACTAATGAGAGAAATCAATTGATTTAGATAAGTTAGGAAAGTTGGATTAAAATATATTATTTGTTTCCTGAAAATCTGTTATTTGTTTCCTAAGACAAATTGAACCAATAAAAGGAATCAATTGATTTGCATAATTTAATGAAGTTAGATCCGTGATTTGTTATATGTTAGGAAAGTTTTGGCTGTAATAAAGAGTGGAGAGAAAAATAAACTGATGGATCAGGATGGGAGGGGGTGGTGGGAGGAGAGACGAAAAAGACTCGGCGAAAATAAATCGTGGAGACTATTCATCAACTGCTTCATTAGGAGTAGAGATTTGCTCATCACTTGCTCAAAATTAAAACTACATTTATACCATGGAATTGTCTGCTATCCCGCCCCGCTTGCATCCATGCTACTTCCACATGGGCCATTGCACTAATAAATTGAAGAACATTAAAAGCTCTATTGCTAAATCACATCCAACCACTCCTACGTGGCTCCCCTGAAGGAGACGAACATGAACACATCTAGATGAGCTATGAGCCTACGCCATAGTATATGGGCGTAGACATGATCAATTGTCTGTGAAGCAGGTTGTCCCAATTAACCAGCATGCTGAAGTGTGCGTCTTCTTTTAATAAGAAAAACACAATTCACAACAAATCAATCACATGAAGAAAGGTAGAACCGCACAATGAACATTTCTTTTCAAAAAGACGTGCCCTACAGAGATTTCTCAAAAGTTCCACGCCGTAAAAAAACCCAATGTTGCTCAGCTTTTACGGAACACCTCTGGATTTCGTTTACATTTTTTGCGTCCATGAGTGTCCTAACTTGTATCATTCCTTTTATTTTTTCGGTAGTTTTGTTATATTTTCACAATCAAAGTGCACTGACATTCCTCTCATAGAAAGAAAACGCTTTGACATGAAGGAAGCAACAGAGAATAACACCGTGAAAAGTAGGCAGTAGGCACCCTGGCAAATCAGTAGCACAGGCTAAATACGGCATAAAAGTGCATGTTAGCAGTAGGAGTACTCACCAGTGGCGCAACACAAAAAGTTTCCCACGCATAACGTGCAACCCTGCTCTCGATGTCGAGGATGATCAGAGAGCTTCTTCTACTTTCTTTAGGACCCATACCTCTCAGTCAAATTGTTGCCCGATCCACTTGGATCAAAATGCCAGAGGACCTACCCGCACCCGTGCCTCTTTTTTTAATTTGTGGTCGTGGTCGTAGTAGTGTCCTACTGCACACGTTGGCGGCTCCTTTTGCTTATCGCAATTAGGAACCGAGTTTAGTTTTGTAGTAGACGAAAAAAGTCGTCCAAGCACAACATCTTTTACTACTGCTCTGTTCAACCGACGCCTGCTAGTGCTGCTACTCGGTGCGGCCCGATGGTCGACGACAGTTTCCTCCCATGCTACGCGCGTTGAAATTCGTCACCAACCGGCAATTTGGACCCAACGACTCCCCCCACAAACACGCGCCGCTACATCAGCAAATAACGCATTCCCAACCCGTCAGATGCTTAGCCGGGGAGGGAAACGGAGACGGGAAACCAAAACTCCGTCCGATCCCATCAGATCAGATCCCGGAAGCAAGCAAGCAAACCAGAGCGGGTCACGGACTCACGGGGGGCCCGCCGAGCCCCACCGCAGCTCCCGCGCCCGCGCCACGTGACCTCGCCTGGCCGCCACCGCCCGCCACGTTCCTACGCCGCCGCCTCCCGAGAGCGGCCGGTGTCCGCCTGGCGGCACATCCACTGCGCCAGAGGCGACAGCAGAGGCTTCGGCTGCCGCGTCGTCTTCCTCGGGTTCATTTATTTTAGCCCCCGTCCCTCCCCACCTTCTGCCTCCTCGCCCCCACCCCACCGCACCGGCCCCTGTTCCCTCCCCTGCGGAGCACGCGCGCGCGCGTTTCTTCCATTCCGCGCGCTCGCCGGCGGAGGCCTCCATGGACATAACAGAGGTGACGGTGGTGCACCACGTCGCGCTGGTGCTGGCCGCGCTCTGGGCCGCCGGGAACGCCGGGTGGGCGCACCCGGCGCTCTTCCTCCTCGCCCTCGTCTACATCTTCGCGGTGAGTTACTCTTTCCCTGCCACGCCGCACCGCACCTACCTACCCCTCCTCCTTCCTGACCGCTTCCCCGCTCTTCCGTTGCATTGATTTGGTTCCATACGAGGTGGGCGCCATGATCCCTGTTGGCTTAATCCACTCCTCCCTTAGTTCCCGAATGTCGAATTGATTTTGTGCTACGTATGGTAATCTGCTTGTTCCTGGGGGCTCCAGATGGGGCTCCAACCCGTCCTGGCTGCGAATCTGTGGCCGAAGCGAGTTTGGTTCTGCGGTAGTAATTTTAAACAAATTGTCTGCTGCCCGGCTGCTAATAATTTCCTCTGCTCCATCGCTGTGCTGTTGTAACTTCACATTTGACTGAGTGTTCGTCTTGATGCCAAGTTGCTATCATGACATGGAGCCTTCAGTTTGGTGCGTGGAATCGGGAAGCCTGATCCGTTGAAATTTCTCATTTGCTTATAAGAGTACTTGATGTGATGGTCATTCAGAAAAGAAAAAAAACTATCAGACCTCAAAAATAAAACCATCAAGGGGCGACTGCCATAGTAGGAACATTAAGGCCCATGTTCGGATATTTTTCTGAGACCGTGCTCAAGTCGTTTTACTTCCTTTTTCGAAGCTGTCAGCTCTTTTACTTACTGTTGGAAAACTAAACATTGTGCATTGAATGGGGTTTGTGTGGCCGACTGGGTTACAAGCCAAGGAAAAGTTGCCTTCCTCTTGGCTTTTTTGTTAGCTTAAGCAAGAAGCCTTGCTTAGGAAGAGTGAGGTCATAGAGATGGTGGAGCCGTTGAGGGACTTGTAGATAATACATAATGCTTTTTTGGGATGTGGACATTCCTCACAATATAGTATATGAGCTCTCCACAAGGGACACTTTATTGCCTATGCACAGCTTTTTTAGCACATTTTGGATGTGATCACAGCACCAACTCTTGGAGAAGAAATCCTCCCAAAAATAAATAATGGAATGCCAGATATGACTGACTGTAAGGGCATTGATCATTGGACCATATTTGCATTCTGCCACTGGTGGATGCCAACATGGTCCATGATGCAAGGGGTGATAACACATGTCTTAACTGAAGACAGAGATGGTGCAGCGGTAAGCACATGCACAAAGGCAAGCCTTAATCAAAGCAATTTATTTTTGTTTTTATTTGGTTAAAATCTAGTATCTCAACTTTTAAAATTTATGCTATACAAGCAGAATTTTATTACTCTTCAAGTAACTTGAACAATATCTTGCGTCAAAAAATTGGCAAAAAAGATAGAACCATGAGCAGCAGAGCACATAGCAGTTAATTAGCTGGTGGCGCAGACACGTCTCTTGTATACTTAAATGTTCAGAGCCATTACACTGGCTTGCAGTGACTAATGAACACATCTTAGTGGACACTCCGTACATATGGAGTGGTTTACATGATTACTGGTCAATCTTCCATCTATATTTTACTGGGATAAAGACTTTTTTTTATTGTCTGTAACTGTATTTCCTCATTCAGGATATGACTACTTCATGTGGATTTGGTTATTTGTTTCTTGAATGGTTGTGTGACTTAGCCTTTTCATCAAAAGTTCCATAGAAGCAGAACATTCATGCTGTCTACATGTCAACTCAAATAGTATCATTGTCCAGTCCCATGAAACTTCATATTCAGTAGACGACTGCATTAGTTACTAGAATTAGTCACCATCTGTATTTGTGCTGTGCAAATGTTATGCAGGTATCCTATTGCGCTGTTTCCACCTTAATTATATTTTGTTTGATGCATTGGAGCATTTTTATAAGTAGGTTTTGCTTGAGATGCGTGTATGTTTGAAACAGTTGAACCATTCTCTTCACTAACATGAGTCGAGTTTCTCTTAGGTAAGATGCATATTACAGCTGCGCTTACCATCTAATAATAATACTAATTTCATAGGTTAGATTTCCAAGGGTAAGATATACTGTTTTGGAGTGTGTTGCTTTTTTCGGGGCACACAATGCGACGCTCAAGTTAATCAAGTTTGGCTTTCCTAGGCTACGGTTTTGTTCCTGCCAAAGTTTTGCCTCTTCCACACTTCCTTCACATATTGTGTATTCTATCCCGACATTCCGGAACTTGTATGACAGATTTTGGAACCCAAAACTTGTGGCTGTCCACACTGAAGAAGTGACAATGTGTCGCATTGAACCAAGTGCCCCCTTGTCCTGTTGAGTTGTTGTCCTACAAAATTGAATGATCACAAAATGTATAACGATTTGTTCTATTACTTTCCACAATCATTCCATTTTATGTTCTTGTCATTTTCACCCCAAAAAAACTATACTTAGTCAGAAAAATGGGTCTCCTTCTTCATAAACAAAATTGGAAAATAATGCCATACTACACATCTGTAGTATGAACAGAAAGAATTTCATATGAATTTGATCACATGGTATAGTGTAACGCTATATATATCCCATTTTTTCATTTGTTGATCTTCCTTTTATTTCCTTCATAGCATCCATGGCTTCTGATATGTTCCAAATCAGGTAAATGCACGGTACACGATGAGACTGAAGAAGCGATTACAGTTTGAGGAAAAGAAAAGTGCCAACCAAAGAAGGGTAGGCTACTGTACCTTCATGCAGTGATATCTTCCCTGTATGCACTTCTTAGGTGTAATTTTTTTATCAAGTCTTTCGGTTCTCATGTTGATCACGAGCCCCCTTTCACTAGCTTCAGCTCACTTTATTTCTGGAACAGCTCCTCTCTGATGCAGAGACAGTGCGGTGGCTAAATTATGCTGTTGAGAAGATGTGGCCAGTTTGCATGGAAAGGGTTGCATCCCAGCAGTTCCTTTTGCCCATATTCCCCTGGTTCATAAGCAAGTTCAAACCATGGACCGCAGTAAGCTTGGATTTTACACACACACTTTCAGTTTGCTTATTTTTTCACGTGCCTCTTAGGAGAACAAGCTACTGGCTGTCTTAGGAGTATTCTTGGTTGTCCATGACATACTTATTATATGTGCAGAGGAAAGCTGAGATCCAAAGCCTTTACTTGGGTCGGAATCCGCCGATGTTTACAGATATCAGGGTCGTCAGTCAATCAACTGATGATGACCATCTGGTGTGTTAACGCGATACCTTTCATATAGATGTCTGCTCTGGTACTCACTGCATAAATCTATAAAAATTAACATACGATGTTCCAGGTTCTGGAGCTAGGAATGAACTTCCTTGCTGCAGATGATATGGATGCAAGGATGGCTGTACAACTAAGGAAGAGATTAGGGTTTGGTATTACAGCAAACATGCATATAACTGGCATGCATATTGAAGGCAAGGTAGGCAACTAACTGAGATTTATGACCTACATGCTTTAGGCTAAGTAGGCGCACTATTGTTCAAGTGGGAGGGTGAAGTCCATTCTTTTAATATCCTTTGAACTCTTAATCTTAAGGAAAAATTGTTGTGATTAAACATCTCATAAGGTTGGGTCTAGACTAAATGCGTGGACAAGAAAAAATGATGTCCCCGCAAAATGTAAATGGGATGATTCAATCCACTAGAATAAGGGACACTCAATATAGTTTCCTCGGCTTCAATAAGATAGGGCTTTTAATACTTTAGGTTGCATTGTGCTCACCAGGCATGTCTGAATTTGTGTATAGGTCCTTGTTGGTGTGAGGTTTCTTCAACAGTGGCCCTTTATTGGGCGTGTACGAGTGTGCTTTGTTGAGCCTCCATACTTCCAGATGACAGTGAAGCCGCTATTTAGTCATGGGCTTGACGTGACTGAACTTCCAGGAATTTCTGGATGGCTTGTAAGTCCTCCTTTCGATGTGCTTTTTTACTTTATTTAATTGTCATTACATTTCATTGAGGGTACTGATTTCCCTTGATGTATTCAACTTTTCAGGACAGAATGTTGGATGTTGCCTTTGGACAGACCCTTGTTGAGGTTAGATTACAGAAGTCATGCATTTTCAAACAAGCATGTATTTTTTAACTTTATTTTTCTGTATATACTAGCAATGTGTAGAACAGAATGCCACAGAACAGGTGGGCATTCGTATGAATTTATTGAGTAGTTTCTTGGTCTCTTTTTGTATACACGATAAACAATGTTCTGTAAAATTTCTTTTACAGCCTAACATGCTAGTTATTGATATGGAGAAGTTTGCCTCAGAGTCGGAATCTACAGGTAAATGACATGAACTAATTGTTGTGCTTCAACTTGTTCTTGATCTGACTAATTTATTCTGCTGTCTGGAATTGATTTGCATCTATTATTATGTTTTAGATAATTGGTTTACTGTTGATGAGAAGCCACCTATTGCGCATGCCAAGGTAGAGATCATGGAGGGGGCTGATATGAAACCTTCTGATCCAAATGGTATGTTCTCGACACCAAGATTGACTCAGCATTTCTTTCAGGAAAATGTGACTACATATTTAGACGATTCTCGGTGAAATGCTCATTGAACTGATGCGCAGGTTTATCGGACCCGTATGTGAAAGGCCAGCTTGGACCATACCGTTTCCAGACAAAGATCCATAAGAAAACTCTCAACCCCAAATGGCTGGAGCAGTTCAAGATACCAATTACTTCATGGGAATCATCCAATCTTCTTTCTCTTCAAGTTCGAGACAAGGACCATATCTTTGATGACCCACTTGGGTTAGTCTCTTCAACAAAGCCATAACATCTCTTGCAATCATTCAAATTATTGTACGATTGATTACATGCTTTGCGTATACTTGGCATTCTTATTTCTTGATGACGATTTTCATGCAGCAATTGTTCAATCAGTATCAATAAACTGAGAGGAGGACAAAGACACGATATGTGGATTCCACTAAAGCATATAAAGACAGGGAGGGTTCATATAGCTGTCACGGTACTTGAAGATGAAAATGGAAAGGTGAGAACAGATTTGAGATTTTGGATTATTTGTTTGTTCTGGATGGGAGAACTGGGCGTCAACCAGCTGGCTAGCTAGAGCAGGCTGAAATGCTCACAGCTCCGCTGGGTTGTTCACTTTACTAGACTTTTAAGCTCAGAACACGAACAGGTCAAATTTTAGATTTTTAATGCGAGCTAGTCATTCACACATGCTCTATCATGCTTGCAGGTACCTAGTGACGAAGATGAACTGTGTGGAACACCCAAGGAGGGGAAAGCTGGCACACCAGGGTCTAGTTTTTCTTCGAAGACCAACACCGAGAGTGCATCTTCTGCAGGATACCGGAATATGACTGATGAATATGAACCTGTGGACATCAAAGGACTGGAAAAGGCTGGAGTCTGGGTACACCGGCCAGGCAGCGATGTCGCTGCTACCTGGGAACCTCGGAAGGGGCGAGCGCGGTGCCAGGACTCCCAAATACTACGGGAAAACGATGGCTGCAGCGATAGCCCCAGGTCATCGGTGTCAGAATCTCAGACAAGCAACTCCAGCACCGAAGAACCAGCCAGCGGCAACAAATCGCATCGCCACCTTCGCAAGGTGAAGAAGGGTTTGGTGAAACTGGCTGGAGCTATGCGCCACAACAAGAACTCCAAGAACGTGAGCGATGACGAAGAAACCTCTCCGTGCGAAACGCCGCACCCCAACATACGGCCTGTCGGAGAAAGCAGGGTGTCGGTAACGTATGTCGTCGACGAAGACGCGGGGAGCAGCAGCATGGAGCGGAGGTCAGATGACGCGCACTCCAGCCCCGAGAGGGCCGGGGACGAGAGCCCGACAAAGGGACAGCTGAGGAAGAAGGCGGCGCATATGGTGAAACATGCAGGGAAAGCCGCTCATAACCTGAAGAGCATGCTCAGCAGGAAGGGCCTTGACAAGGGCAAGGAAGACGAATGGAGAAACGAGGAGGAAGGCGATCTCGATGTGACGAGAGTTGATTCTTTTCCTGCACGCAGGGGCGCTGTGGGTGATGCTGCGGAGTCCTTGGCTGACGGCAAGGACAAAGCGCTGTAGAATCTGGGTAGTAGTACATAGAGGTTGACGTTTGTAGGTAGTTACATGAACCAAACTGCGCTGTAGAATGGACAAAGTAGCATCCTTTTGTTGTGTTAGACGAAGTGTGTCCGTAAATATTAATCGTATACCACCTGCATTACTAAAGGATGTTTTTGGTTGGCACATGAGAGGAATGTAGCGAACCAACCTCTAGTTGAGATGGTTAGGTGGACAGTGGTATTCTCAACACATCAGGGTTCAAATCTTGACGCTCGCATTTATCCTGAATTTATTTCATGAATTCTGGTGATACGCTTTCAGGCCTTTTTGGTTTATAGGATAGAAATGTTCCTGAATTTATTTCATGAATTCCGGTGATACGCTTTCAGGCCTTTTTGGTTTATAGGATAGAAATGTTGTAAGAAGTTGAGATGGTTAGGTGGACAGTGGTATTTCCAACATATCAGGGTTCAAATCCTGATGCTCGCATTTATCCTGAATTTATTTCAGGAATTCTGGTGATACGCTTTCAGGCCTCTTTTGGTTTATAGGAAATAAATGTTGTAAGAATAGAAAAATCATAGGAAGTGAGATGACATGCATCTCAATTCCTATAAAAAAAAAGATATCATTTGATGCATAGGATAGAAATTTTTTTATTGAATTTTAGCTAATGTTTTTTTTCCTCCAAAATGTGAAGGATTGATTCCTATCCTATATAGGAATAGGAATCCATTTCCTATAAACCAAAGAGCCTCAAAGGAATTTTTTTTATGCAAATTTTATCCTATATAAATCCTATGACATTCTTACAAACTAAAGGGGGCCAGTGGGAGGAGACATTTCTGTCAATTACGAGGCGCCTACGGTGACTTCGTAAAATCTCAAGATAATATGCCGGCTCAGTCTTTCGGAGGTGCTCATAAGGGTAGGATGTGCGTGTGTGCGTTTATAGGGATGAGTGTATGCACGTGTATATGAATGCTTATGTCTGTACTGATGCTAAAAGAATATGAGAAGAATGTACGTATATGGTTTTTGGCCGGCACCTCAGAGAGAAATGTTTCTCACTCCCGGGTGCATAAAATAGAAAGAAACAACAAAAAATTCAAAAATTCTGTTTTTTCTGAAAAACATTTTTTGAGTCTTTATCAGCGTGCAAATTTTCGTGATGAAAAACATTTAGTGCTCTAGGCTAAAGGCTAAAAATAAATAACAGGATGTTTCAAAAGCATTTTGAAGCATTCTTCTTGTTTTTGTTGCTAGAAAGGATGTCATTCTATACGCTGGTCCACGTGGGCAGCGTGCATGAAATTTTTCCAGGTGTCATCGATAAGACCAAGCCAGCTTCGGTAGGGGAGCGACGTGTCGGCCGCTCCGCTCGTTCTAGAGAAACAGGGCCCACTTGGATCAAGGCTGAGATTTTGTCACTCCGTATGACGGAGAGGTATCTCAGGGCCCACTCGATAATACAACATCACAATGAGCTTGCAAGCAATGTGATTAAGGAGTTAGCCACGAGATCTTGTATCACGGAACGAGTAAAGAGACTTCCCAGTAACAAGATTGAACTAGGTGTGGAGATACCTACGATCGAATCTCGGGCAAATAACATACCGATGGACAAAGGGAACTGCGTACGGGATTAACTAAATCCTTGACATCGTGGTTCAACCGATAAAGATCTTCGTGGAATATGTAGGAATCAATATGGGCATTCAGGTCCCGCGATATGGGCATCGTGGTTCAACCGCTACATGATTCTCGAACCCACAGGGTTGCACGCTTAACATTCGGTAGCGCTAGGGTAGTATTGAGATATTAATAGTGAAAATTTCAAAGGTTGTTCGGAGTCCTGGATGAGATCCGGGACATCACGAGGAGCTCCGGAATAGTCCCGAGGTAAAAATTCACATATGGAAAGTTGTTATCGGGGTTTTGAAAAAAGTTTGAATTTTTTCGGTATTGTACCGGGAAGGTTTTAGAAGGTTCCAGAGTGGGGCTCACCTGCATGGGGGACCCACATGAACATGGGTAGTGAGAAAAGTCCCCACAACCCTGGTCTAGACGCACCAAGATCCTTCCTTAAAAGGAATAATATCAAATTCCAAAAGGATAAAATCAGGATCCCTAAAAAAGGGATAACAATCAATGGGAAAGGAAAGGTGGGATTTCCTTCCTCCCCCTTTGGCCAATGACCCTAGGGCCTTGGAGGGCAAGCCACCAGCCCCCTCCATGCCTATATAAAGGTGTGGAGGCGTTGGGTAGCTACCCTTCGACCCTTGCCCATTACCTCTCCCAACTCCTCCCACGTTTCACCGGTACGCAGGCCCCGCCGAAATTCCGCTACCACCACCACCATACCATTGTGTTGGTCGCGATCTCATCTACCCCCTCTCTCTCGCTTGCTAGATCAAGAAGGAGAGGACGTCGCCGAGCTACACGTGTGCTAAACTCAGAGGTGCCGTCCGTTCGGCACTTGATCGGGAGTTCGTGGATGGATCGTGATTGGATCGCGAAAACATTCGACTACATCAACTGTGTTTCTTAACACTTCCGCTTAGCGTTCTACAAGGATATGTAGATCCAATCTCTCCTCTTGTAGATGTGCATCTCCTAAATTGATCTTGATGAGCGTAGGAAATTTTTGTTGCCCATGCAACGTTCCCCAACAAGGATAGCATGCCCGCTTCCAAAATCCGAGTGCAAGTTTTTTTGATCTACAAAATGATCTCATCAACCTATTTGGGGTTATGCGAGTTTACATGAACTAAAATTATTCAAAGCCATGAAATCAACTCATTACACTTGATCTAAATACTATACACCTGAATTGGCAGATGATTTAGTGATGTTATAGTTACACAATGGAAAGGGAAATTTCACACCCGACATTAATATTAAGGATGGTTATAAACTTGAAAAAATGGTTAGCCTTTGCTCCCAATGTTTCATATTAAGCATATATGTGGAATTTAATTAGCGTGAAGGTTGTGTTTAAAATGAAATGCAACAAATAAGAAAAGAAGCATGGTAATATTGCCGCAGACTATCTAGACCGAAGCAACAAACAGAAGAAACACATACAATATGCTTAGTAAGCAAGGACATTTCAAAGCATGAAATCGGTCTTATCCCAACACAAGTCATCTATATTGGAAGCATAGAAATTTCAAATTGGAAATTAGTGATGCTGCAGGTAACATATGGGTGCGTACATGTGTGATCTACATCCTAGTTTCACCGAAGCCAGATGCTGGTTTTGTGAGCTTATACACATTACATGATGGACACCACTAGGAATCAGACTACAGCAAGAATGCATCCATCAGACTACTAATGCACCGTAGGATGAGGGTAATCAGGGCCATCTGATTTTGTACCTGGCCTCTCGCCCTGGGTCTTTAATGAACGCTAATTAAGTGCTTCCATGTACGTATTAACTGCTTCCTGAACGCACGCCCAGGACGTACGCCTTCCTTCTTCAGGCTTTCTTATCGATGCACTCGGTCTTTCATAGTATCTTTCGTGGCGCGAATGCTTCCCTCCCGTCCTTGGAAAAAATGGCGCATCTCAGCCGCGAAATTGAGTATCGTGGGTTCTCTGATGCAAACTGGCGTCGTGCTTCGTGTCCGGGCATGAATTCAAAAGCTGTTCGGGGTTCTGAAGATGGGATTAATCGGCCTTACCAGAACCCACCAGTTGTGAACAACGGAGATGAAGAGGTAAGATGATCAATTTCCATGAATTTGCTGCGCTTTTAGTTGTTTTCTCTCGAGATTTGGGGTCGTTCTGATGGATGCTCGCTGTCGGATGCAAGATTCTTTCTTTTCTGAACACATAGTATGGGATTGTGGATGTAGATTTATGAACTATATGTTGATACGTAGTTAGAAGCATGATATGTTGTTCCAAGGTGCACTCTGAATGGGTGATGGAAGCTCACATCTTACTGACATGCAGTCTCAGATATGTGCTACCGTGTAGCGTCAGGGCTGGCGCAATTTAGTTGATGGTGCATCATAGGGATGGAAGCAGCCGTACTAATTATGATGAATTTGCCTGCATATTAAATATGAGTCATCCTAATCATAGGGATAGAGGCCGTCGTCACGATTGTAAATCCTATGTTCCCCAAGATTTGTAGGATGCGATGGTTAACTAGGGATAGAAGCATTCGTCGAAATTTTAGACTTCAGATGTAGATAATGTGGTTGTTGACATGGATTTTAACCAAGATAAAATAAAATGCATAAACCATATAAAATATTAAAATATAAATACAAAACAGTAAAATTCTATTTTATCATTAAACAATGAATTAAAAATATAATCAACCGCTCGAATAAAGGACTGAAAAAATAGGCATATGATATATTTTTGAATGTCGATAATGCACACATTAAACCGACAATTATAAAATGTGATGAAACACATTAGATTTTGTCATGAAGAAAATATAGAGGACACAAGGCTCGCATGCATGCCGCCACCACTAGCAAAAAAAATGCAAACATAAAATTGTCACGAGGGATGCTAAGATCACCAAAATGTTGACTATATGAAAATGTTCTGCTTTGTTCCATCGACGAAATGAAATATTGAAACGGCGCATAAAAAATACATCGCGCTAATGAAATATACGTGCGATGTACTTGGTCAAATATTCATCTGATAATACATATGGTGCTTGATCATGAGTTGCATGCAAAAATAATTAACGTGCACACCCTGACCCTAGGCCTTAATGAGCCATTTAATAGCTGATCATGCTTAGCCCATTAAAAGAAATACGGCCACGTTGCATGGCTGCAGGCTTATGCGTGCATGCTCAATAGTGACAAGGCCCACTAATTGATTAAAATAATCAAGCCCATACGGTGATTGGGAATAAATGGGCTAATTAGGCCAATGGCCGGTTCAAAGCTCAGTCAACTTGTGATTAAGAAATAAAGAAATGAAAGAAGAGCCAGATACTCCCACGATCGCACGAGCACTGCCCATGATCTGGCAACGTGGGCGTGCGTCCAACAGCGCTCCGTCGCTATCTGCCCCTATAAATATTGTCATGCTGTATACAGGAAAAAGAGGTTGGAGACTGCTCATTTCATCTGGTGTTATACTGCTGCTACACATACACTGCTGCAAGAAAAATCCTACACACACATACGTGAGGATAGGAAGGCTGGGAGGAGTGGAGCAAGAAGGTGAGATTCATGGTTCTCTCCTAATCCCTTTTTCTCTTATTGGTGATCTACCCCATGTTTTCTCAATCTCCGCTCTTGGTTTGGTCACAATGACATGAGCCAAGTAGTGTTTTCTCATATCATGGTTCATGATCTGGTCATATGGACACAGTTCATGAATTCATCCTCATGTTACCCAATTTTTGCTCTTGGCTTGGTCATATTGACATGAGTCAAGTAGCTTTTTGCTTGATATGATGGTTCTTGATTTGGTCATATTGACACAGATCTAGAACTTTTCTTCAAATAGCATGATCCTTGCTTTTTTTTCTCTCCATATGATGGTTCTTGATTTGGTCATATTGACACAGATCTTGAATTCTTCTCCAAGTGAAATGATTCTTGCTCTTGGCTTGGTCATCTTGACACATCCCAAGTAGCCTTCATCCTCCACAAATTTGGCATTCTATTCTTGGCATGGTCATATTGACACATGTCAAGTAGTATTTTCACCATATTTGAGAGCTCACTCTTGGCATGGTCACATTGACACATGTCAAGAGGTTTTCTCAAAATTCAATAATTTGTTCTTGGCATGGTCATGTTGACACATGTCAAGTAGCACTCTCAGAAGTAGTATTCTCATATTGACACATGTCAAGAAATACAAGTTGCATGAAAATTGTCTCTGGTTTGGTCATATTGACACAAATCAAGGTATTTATTCCCTTATGTAGAGTGAAAACTTTGTTCTCAATAGAATGACGGCAAAGGTATGGCTCGGGGAAAATCAACAACTATATATTATAGATTGCATATATAAAAAATATTGCAAAACCATAAGTGCTCGTTAAAAGACACCATACTTAGTCGCATGTTCAATGATCACATGTGGGCATGATATGCTAAAATTGAGTCATGTAGCAAAATTTAATTAACCATGTTCAAAGTTGGGCGCACGAAAAACTGACATTCTCACTTCATGATGATAAACAAAATGCCGCCCAAATCGTAAATGGTATTATATTAACCAAATGTCTCTAAAATAGACTAAATGGTTGCACTATATAAAAATGTGTTCGCCCCAAATAATGCTAGCCGTCATCAACAAATAACTAGATATTGGCGAATCTAGTGTATGCGCATGCAAAGTAAAATGGACACATCCTACCTAGCTAATTCTAGGTCAATTGGCGTACATCCACCCAACTAAAATAAATTGTATGGTCCCTTCATATGGACATACATTAAAAAACTAAAAGATGATCAGAGTCATAGTCTGAGTCTGATCGCACTAGAAATATTGTAGTGCACTTGCATATGCCACCAAAATAAATTAAATATCTTTTATCTGCTCCATATATGTGTATGCTCAAAAAGGTCGCATCTAGCTTATCTTCGCATAAGATGAAAATTAGATCATGCATCCCCCATACGGCTTACAAATATTAAGAAAACATAGATGCCATCTACCCATAAAACAAAGAGTACTACAACTGTTAGTACTAATGTATTTTGCATACACAGAACATGCGCGTGCATGATTTTATGCCCCATACGCATGCATCATGATGTTTGAATACTCATTTAACAGATTGGTTAACCATTAAGATGACTTTTTCATACAAAGTAAAGAAAATAAATCAAAGTCTATATATTGGTTGATCAACAAGGAAAAGTAAGTGAAGTCATTCAAGCATGCACACACGTACTGCCAATACCAGTACGAGTCAAATGAAAGCAAATATAAATGAAAGTCATCGCATATGATAATATCAACAAAGTCCAAGGCTTCCCCGAGCATGCCGGCGTCGACGATCGCAAGGAGGAATTTCTCTTTTTTTTGTAGCATGTTGTAATAGGAATGTGTTGCAATCTTATGTAATAGCTATGTTGGAATTCTTAATCAGGGGTTTTCTCTTCGGAGATGTAATTAACAGATCTTTTATGTAAATGTAAGAGTTCTGAAAATAATGTACTTGCAATGTTTGATCTCCATTTTATTTATGCATTTAAATTATTCACTCTGTATCAATGACGTGGACGCGTGTTTTCACGCCCGCCATTTTTCCCGTCATCAGTGGTGTAACAGAATCTCGGCGCATGTTCATGGATGCAACTGTCGATGCTAAATATATTTTTCTTTGTAGGATGAAATCATGGATGACGTCAAAGGTGACACGTATATGCCATTTGTTGATGATGCAAGTACTCCTTGACCAGCTGCGCCATATGTAGGTCAGGTGTTTGACACCCTCGAGGAAGCACATAAGGTGTATAATAAGTATGCAAAGAAGCTTGGTTTTGGCACTAGGATTTGTTACACAAAGAGGACACAGAAGAAGGGTTGTGACCACATTATCAGGAGCGAGTTTGAGTGTGTTCATGCGAGAGGGGGAAAAGGACAGGTTGGAGGAAAAGAAGGTGGATGTGATCCTGAGTGGTATGACGCAATAGAAGATGATGGCATTGCAACAAGCAAAGAACCAGATTTTGGTAATAGAAAGGTTGCTCCACAACGGTGCAGAAACAAGGTGAATAGGCATGAATGCAGAGCACGTATGGCAATGTTGTTGAGGAATGGAAAATGGGAAGTCTCTGTTTTTGAGGAGCAACATACACACCCAATGATGAGTAGGGAAGAATGGACGAGGTTCTACAGATCTCATAGGAAGGTGCCATATGAGGACTACATGTTTCTGAAGGCACTGCATAATCGGAACATACCCACCGCATTGATCATGGCTACTCTTGGAGACTTGCATGAGAAACTAGGTAACCTGCCATACACTGACAAAGATGTTGCAAACATTCGAACTAAGATGAGAAATGAGGTGTCCTTAAATGATATGGCGAAAACGATGGAGTATTTTGAGAAGCTTCAAGCAGAGAGTCCATGGTTCTATTATGCGAAGCTAGAGGATGAGAATAAAGCTGTAAGGGCACTTTTTTGGGTGGATGGATGGACCAGGGAGGCATACAAGAAATTTTAAGACTGTGTATTTTTGACACCACGTTCTGTACGAATAGGTATGATATGCCGTTTGCACCTATCGTGGGGATCAACAACCACATGCAGACCATAATGTTAGGATGTGCCTTGCTTCCAGATGAAAAAATAGAGACATTCAAGTGGGTGTTTGAGAGGTGGATGGATGCAATGGGGCATGATCCTCCAGGGTGCATTATGGTTGATCAAGATCAAGCGATGGCCGCAACTATTGGTATGGTGTCCCCAGGTATAATACACAAAATGTTGCAAGTGGCATGTCCTGAAGATCGCGAAGGAAAAACTTGGTATGTTGTTTAGGACTAGAGAGGATTAAGAATTCTATTATTGTGTGAATGGGAAGGATACAACAGAAGAATTTGAGGATGCATGGAAGCAGATGGTGTTGAAGCATGAGCTTGTTGAGCACACACATCTGATTAACATGTGGGATTGCAGAAAAACTTGGGCACCGACGTACTTTAAAAAGAATTTTTCCCCTACACTGGAACGACTGGCAGATCAGAAGGTTTGAACTCATTCTTCAAGAAGCTTGTGCACCCTCATGACTCGGTGTGGCAATTTGTGAAGCAGTACGAGTACATCCAAGAAACTAGGCTAGACCGGGAGGACAATGCTGGGTTCTTAGGCGAGGCGACGGCTGCACCTTTGTGGTCCAGGTATTGTAGTATTTTTTCTCAAATTCCATTCTTGTTGCTGCATGCATCATCTGTACTGCTGTATTGCTTCTGTGTTGTATATTTCATGCTTCTATAAATAGTAGTAAGTTGGTAATGTTTTTTCGATAGGTACAAGATAGAGGAGCAAGCGTTAAAGTTTTACACGAGGTCCGCCTTTGGAAAGTTCAAACAAATGATGGAGGAAACAACAGCGTTGATGATTAATCCGGTTGAAGGTAATCAGTATAAGTTTGAGCTTCGATGTTGCGATCCTAGTTCAAGTAAAATCCGTGTGGTTGTTGTTGACCCAGTTGACAACTCGTATGACTGCTCATGCAACCGATTCCACATGAATGGAATCCTGTGTCATCACATCCTGAAAGTCATGGTGCATACTAATGTGCAAGTAATACCGGATAAGTACTTGGTGTATAGATGGTCTAAGGAAGCAACCATTAGACCTGCAAGAAGCAATGTTTTTTGTTCTGATGTCCCAGAAACAAATACATTAAGGTACAATGAACTGTGCATTCGGATGTGCACCCTTGCTTCGGATGCATGTTTTGGTCCAGAAACTTACAAGATTGTTACTGGTGGAGTGGATGATTTAAGCAACCTGGTATGGAAGTGGAGGTTGTCTGGTGGTGTGACAGAGCCAGCAGCACCTAATGAAGAAGTAGTAGCCTGCAGCAGTGTGAAAAATCCTCCTAAATCTGCAAAAAAAGGTAGACCAAAGGATAAAGAGAAGAAGAAGCCCCTGGTGGAGATTCAGCAGGAAAAGGCGCAGCAAAAAGGAAAGGCGAAGGGTTTGTGTTCGTACTGTAAAGAGGATTGGCACGACAAGAGAAATTACCCGTATCTAGCGCTTGAGAGACAGAGGCAGAATGTGGAGTTGGAAAAAGTTAGGCGACAGACGGAGCTGACATTGTAAATCGTTTTATGCAAAAGGTTGTTTCACTTTGAAAATTGCAATTTGTGGTATGTTACCACGTAGTGTTATGGGGTGTAATAAGTTGGTCAGAACATGTTTAAGATTGAGAATTTTATGGTTTGTGGTGGATATGAATTAGATTGTTAATTGGTCATGTTTCTTTGTATATTACTGTCTTGGATGGGACTTTTAGTTGGATGATGCGAAAACTGTGAACCTAGTAAGTAGTTGAACCTGAAGTCTGTACCAAGATATGAACAAGTAATGTGTCCTTTTTTCCTTAATTTTATGTCTGACAAATGGGATAAAAGTTACTATGCATTTTCAAGGACTTATATTTGTGCCATTAAGTTTGTTAATACAATGAATCATTTCGCTAAAGGAAAAATGTTGAGGTATATAATAAGATTGTGGAATGGCAGGTGTAGTGGTGTGCGGTTAGTTTGGTTGGCTTGGTTAGTAACAGAAATCGTGGAAGCAAATTAGTTCTGTGAATGAAACATCGATTCGGATGTGTGGGAAATAATATGTTATACGAGGCGATGATATCTTCATTTGCAGACAGTGATGTCTGCTAGAAGCATCAACAAGGTGTACTGGAAGCAAAAAATGGTATGAAGTAGGAGCATGGCAATATTGGCTGGACATGGTATTAATCATATATAAAAAATAATAATGGTCAACTTCGATAATTTTGATAGTACATACTGGACAACAAGAGTGTGAACCATGAAAAAAGTGCTCTGAAATGTAGATGTACTGTTTGGGAACAGAAAAAAGGTATTGTCTTGGAAAACTACAAGTTCATTTTTAAAAGGAGACATGGAAGCACATAGTTGGTACAAAAGTGCGAGCGTTTATTCTCTAGTAGGCCTCTAGGATGGCTTCTCAACCACTTCTTTATTGTCTTGAGCATGACTAGCAGGATTCTCACTTCTTCTTCAGTGCCCAGCTTGGATCTTGGGTGTTGAGTTGTGAAGTGAGGATTTCTTCTGTGATGAGCACGCGATGGTCGTATGTATCCTGCAATAGGCGTATGCTAGTGGTTAGAGCAATGAAGCATAAACTTCTCTCGTTTGAAGCAGGAGAAGGTTCTGTAGGTTGCATGTTGTATTGAAAAGCTTGTTTGTTAGATGTATATAGGATGAAGCAGATACATGCTCGTTTGCAGTGCTAGTGTTAGGGTAATTGTTGTTGTCGGAAGCATGAAAAAACAAATGGTAGATGGGTGAAATTGACCCTTCAGGTGTAGGTAGGTATGAGGTGAAGTACCTTGCAAAATTCTGCCATTTTTTCCCATCCCACTGCTTCATGAAGAGCATTGTGAATATTCCACAGTCAAAGCTGGAAACATAGGGGACACAATGGCGAAGTTAGTGTCAAGGTTGTTCATAATTGAGTTCCCCAAAAAAATTGTAGCAAACTTACTGTGTTTTCTGTTGGGGGCATTCGGGAGGGTTGAAGCACGTGAACTTCAAGAAATCTAACTTTGTGAATGCTTTGGCATGTACCGCTTGTGTTGCAAAATTGGTAACCTAAAAGACAAGGATGGAAAATGTAATGGATGCGTCATCTTAAGACATACCACCAGAATTCGGTATAGTAAGGTTTCTAGAGTACTAACCAGATTGTCGAACAGATCGTATGCCTTGACGTTTTTGACTTTCTTGTCTGAATCGAATATGTTGATCTGTTTGTAAAGAAGGTTGATGCAGCACAGGATCCAATGTTGTTTGTGGGGAATGGCAAAGTACAGCTGCAAATTATGCTGGTCAGAATCATTAGAATGTTCAGATTTGAACATTATTAGCTAATGACAAAGCAATAAAAAATGGAAGTAAGCGTACAAGATCCTTTGACTTGAGCGAGCCCTCATGGTATGCGGTGTTGAATTCACGAAGGCAATCGCTAGCATCAAATTTGTCCTCGGGAACAAGTAGTTTGGACGAAACAAGTAGTTTGGACTGATGAAAGGTTGAAACAACATGTTAGGATTTTCAAGATAATGTAAACAATGAGACATTAGGGACACGGATAGAAGCATGTAGTTATGGTCAAAGATTGTGGGAATGCATATTTGGTTGGAAGAGTGGAGCCACATGTCTCAATTGATTGTTCAAGGTTGAATTGTCGAATGTAGAGCTTCATTGTATGGGTGTCAACGAACCCACGTGGTTTGATTGCCTCGCGAAAGTCTTCATATGATATGTGGTACCCACCGTAATCAACAAATGGTGGCCTGGGATAACAAATGGAAAGATTGTGCCTGTAAGTAATTGGTGGAAGCAATGTTCCATACT
The DNA here is from genome assembly GCF_003073215.2 of Triticum urartu. Classification (NCBI taxonomy): domain Eukaryota; kingdom Viridiplantae; phylum Streptophyta; class Magnoliopsida; order Poales; family Poaceae; genus Triticum; species Triticum urartu. The sequence continues at coordinate 84,722,196 of NC_053023.1, forward strand.
TTGTAAGCATGAGTAGCATATAGTGGAAGCAAGAGTTGGTTTTATTCGAAACACATACATAATAAACGGCGTGAAGAATATTAAGGCAATACATGTGATTGGTAGATTAGAAAGGATGGAAATTGTAACTTGTTTTCTTTTTTTGTCGGAGATCGCACACATCTGGTAGTAATGTACTTGTTGTACAGATCAATAGAGGAACTGTTAACCTTGAGCTTCTTGAGCTTTGTGTCCTCATTTATTCGAAGACAAGCTCGCTTCTTCCTATTCTTTTTTTCCCGAGTTTGGGTGCCAATCGTTTCAAGGACATCCCTAGCGGTGCCTTCATGTACCTGAATGGATCGTTATGTGATGCTGTTAATGGTGGTTGTTGGAGAGAGATTGGAGTTTTGGGGTGAGAGTGACTGTGCAATGATGCATCTGTACCTCGATCACAATACGGTTGCTGATTGGTGCTTCGGTTCCATTTTCCTAAGTTGAAACAGGCAAACAAAATGTTGGAAACTTGATAAAAAGGTAATGGAAGCTACAAATAGGGTGGAAGGATGCATTGTTGAGAAATGAATTGGACATATGTAATAAACATATGTAATGGAAGGTACTAATTGTGGTTGCTGGAAACATTAGAAAAATGTAATGGAAGCTATAAGTTCGGTGAACAGATGCGGTGTTGAGAAGTGAAAAATGCACCTGGTTTAGCTGTGTTGGGGCTGTAGTAGGTGGCAATTGTACATGGGATATTCCGTGACCGATGTGTGCCAAGTTTGCGCCCACTGTTGACATGGTTGTTGCCCCTGGATTTTCTGAAGTTGTGTTAGTGAAGAACATTTAGTACAAGTCAGCTTCGTAATGGTATACAATGCACTGACCTAGAGTTGAGGATTGTGCAACTGTTGTAGCAACATCGACATCTTGTGGTTGAAGTGATGACGGAGCTGGTTCGGACCATAGTTGGGTCCAAGTCTGACCAGGGGGGTAGGAAACTGAAACTTGGATCTTCGTATGAAGTAAGGATCCTATGCCTTGTATCTAATTCTCCGCTGGATTGGTTCGTAACACGAGCGGATATAGAAGCAGCATCCTGGTTATTCTGAGGTGTTTTTCCGACACTTTTATCCACCTCATCGGCGTATGCAGTTGCTTCCTGCCAAAACCTGGTGTCGGGTGTGGCTTTTGTGCCATTATTTTGAGCTTTTTCTGTAGACGAGTCTTCGACATCCCTAGGAGACGAAGAATAAGTAGGTGGTATCGGGGTATGGTTTTTTGTGGCAGCAATGACATCTTGTGCAAACTTGTTCATGCGCTTGGCATGCAGTTTAGTAAGTCGTGATGTGGCTTTTGAAATATCTTCTTCCCATTTTGCACTATGCCTTTGCAAAATTGGCAGTATGAACGCTGGTGGTTCCTGTGTGAAGAAATGGTTTTTAGAAATTAGTATGTTGGAAGCATGAAATTGTAAGCATGAAAACAATCGAGTAGGAAGGTAGTAGCATGCATGGGTTGATGTATTAGAAGTGGTGGTTGTTCTTGACACTAATGCTAGATGGAAGCATGAGAACTAAACAATGACAACTTTAAGATAAGTAGGTAGAAGCATGGTTTGCTGTAAAGAAATTGTCGCTGATCTTGTTAGCATGTTATTTATGTAAAAATGCGAGCAAGTGAAATTTGATAATGTTGCACCTCAGATTGCTTGATAGGTAATGTAGGGACCTGGTGATGCATGTCCTGTCGTGAAGCACAGAATAAAAGATTAGAAAACCCAAATGAAACACGGAGTACAAGATCTGAAAAGAAAATTATGTTACAAAATGAGTAAAACACATGGTGGGTACCCCGGCTGGATGTTCGGTAGAATCAGTTTCTGTTTGCTGAATATATGGCTGTTGGTCAGGTTGGTCCTTGTAGTTTGGCACTTGGATGGCATATGGGGTGGTGTCAAGTGCACGAAACTGCAAATAAAAGTGCACCATGAAAGCAAAAGTGGAGAGAATATAGTGAATAGTGGTGGATCGTTAGTAGAAGAAAAATCCTTACACCCAGATGTATATGGAGAAAGATAAAATGGTTTGCAATTGTTTGAAGCAAGAACTAAATAAATGGTATAGAAGGCATAATTGTTTTTTTGTCTTACCGATCGTGCGCCATAAATATGTGGGATGAGGCTCAGTCTACTTTTGTCATGTAGCATGACAAAATCGAAGTCGTCATCGGTTACATGGGATGCTCTCTGAAGTGTGTAATTTATTCGATGCGTCGACAAAGATGATTCTGGAAAGTCAAGATGGTCCATGTATATAATCTGGATTAAAAAGTAGGATGAAAACTGAATTTAAATAAAAGAATAAGGCTATCAAATTTGACATAGTAAAAAAGATGTATAGTATAGTGTGGATACCGCGAGCAAAGGTAGGCATCTGCCAACCCATATTTTTTTGAAGACACCATCTAATAGTGCTTTCTTCTTCTTCTTTTGGAATGTATTGACCTCGGACATGACATCTTTCAGAATTTGTTCTCCCCATGCATACTCGCAAACCTCATCGGCAACTTCAAGGCTGCCTAAATACTCCAAAGGAACCATATTTCCAGTTCGGGTGCCATATGAGTAGCCAATGCTACTAGGAAGAAGGTTCTGAAGAAGGTCTCATCATCTAAATCATTGCCTTTATCTAGCATAGTGGCAGCATAGTGAATGGGCGCCCGTCTCCCATGTTCATATTCCGTCTTGTAGAATTCTCGGTGAGGTGATTCTTCATGCTTTCTTATGATAACCACATGCCTAGTACCATGAGGAAGTCCGAGAACCTTTTCAACCATTTGTCGAGTGAATAGGATGCTGGTATTGTTTCGTGGATTCCGAAATTCACCTAGCTTTGGATTAATCCGGTCAACGATCCATTCTAGGAGACCCTCTAGAGCTGAGAATTTGCTAATATTAAGTAGATTACCCCATCCCCCCCCCCAGAAATTAGGTCTTTCCTTTGCGGTGGGAGACCCTTGACAATATCATGTAACCGACCTGCTGAATATCGACTCTGGAGCATGATCGACTCCTTTTTACTCATTGTTGAGTGTCACCTAAGAACACAGAATGTACTGTGTTAGCATTTCTATAAATATGTGTTGTAAGGAATGAAGTGATAGGTTTGGTCTGTCATGGAATTATTTGTATGGAAGCAATACACTAGAAATAACAGTATATATTGGTTGACTGATGACATAAAGAATAACAGAAGCACATAATATGGACAGAAACAGTACGGCGCATGACATAGAAATTGGTAAGCTTGGTGCCATGATGAGGATGCATCTACTTGTATTTTTGGCATGGAAGCATTTTTTCTATAAGACTGTATGGAAAAGGGGACAAATTAGAAGCAATTTTGTGTGATGGAAGCATGGAATTTAGGGTGCATTTTGTGCAATTTAGGGTGCATTTTCAATCTTAGATGGAAGCACATAATTTTAAACAAGGAAAACATAACAACTTTACCGCCAGTCTGAGTGTACTTTTGCTTGGATGCTCTGTTTACAGTAGGCATTATAAGATGCACTGAATAGGGGGTGTCGCATCAATTGTAATGTAGATTTGAAGCAGCGACGAAATTTGAACACAACTATATAAATCGGATCAGTACTAGGCCGGCAATGAACATAAATAACTAATCTAATCCAGCCGATGGATGCATTACACAGCAAACTCCGTTGAAAAATTAGAAATCCCTAAACATGGGGCGCTCCACCAAGTACACATACCTTTGATTCAGGGTTGGGGAGCTTCAAAAAGGGCCGCAATTTTGAAATCCAAATGCCTATACTCCGGCCGACCGATTGAAATAGATGGGGATGCAGCCGAATCAGTAGATGGGGGAGCCTGGCGACTGAAGAAGACTGCAGAATCGCACTTGGGTCGCATTGGTGGAGAGTACTAAGGGATAGCCATGCTGCTCGGCGGGGAGGCTCGACTGACGAACATTGGGGCCGAAGGCTGGGCGGTGCGGTCCACCGATGCGAGGCGGAACTGGAGGTGCAAGGCGGATGGAGCAGGCTGGTGAGGTGGAACTGCAAGGTTCCATCCTTTGCTGGTGTGGGAGCGTCACGGTGGGGGCGCCGTTGTCTGATGGAGTCGCGGTGAGACGGCGTCGGAGCAGCGGATCTGGTGACGCGAGCTGGCGGCGAGGCGAGAGAGGTGGGAAGTAGAGCTCGGGGAGGGCTGACGATTAATGTTGGTGAGAGTTTAGGAGAGGTGATTGCGAGCGGTGCCGGGGATATGCAATTATGCAGGGATCGGTTTTTCCTATTTCCGTTTCTTTTTTTAAACGAGACGAAATCTGGAGCGTCAACTGTTGAACGAATCGACGGGTGTCGAGTGGTCTGGCGCTGGCGTTTCTATAGACTATGGATAGGAAGCGTTTACATGGCCTCTCGCCCTGGGTCTTTAATAAACGCCTATTAAGTGCTTCCATGTACGTATTAACTGCTTCCTGAACGCACGATCCAATGTTGTTTGTGGGGAATGGCAAAGTACAGCTGCAAATTATGATGGTGAGAATCATTAGAATGTTCAGATTTGAACATTATTAGCTAATGACAAAGCAATAAAAAATGGAAGTAAGCGTACGAGATCCTTTGACTTGAGCGAGCCCTCATGGTATGTGGTGTTGAATTCACGAAGGCAGTCGCTAGCATCAAATTTGTCCTCGGGAACAAGTAGTTTGGACTGATGAAAGGTTGACACAACATGTTAGGATTTTCAAGATAATGTAAACAATGAGACATTAGGGACAGGGATAGAAGCATGTAGTTACGGTCAAAGATTGTGAGGATGCATATTTGGTTGGAAGAGAGGAGCCACATGTCTCAATTGATTGTTCAAGGTTGAATTGTCGAATGTAGAGCTCCATTGTATGGGTGTCAACGAACCCACATGGTTTGATTGCCTCGCGAAAGTCTTCATATGATATGTGGTACCCACTGTAATCAACTAATGGTGGCCTGGGATAACAAATGGAAAGATTGCGCCTGTAAGTAATTGGTGGAAGCAATGTTTCATACATTGTAAGCATGAGTAGCATATAGTGGAAGCAGGAGTTGGTTTTATTTGAAACACATACATAATAAACGGCGTGAAGAATATTAAGGCAATACATGTGATTGGTAGATTAGAAATGATGGAAATTGTAACCTGTTTTCTTTTTTTGTCGGAGGTCGCACACATCTGGTAGTAATGCACTTGTTGTACAGATCAGTAGAGGAACTGTTAACCTTGAGATTCTTGAGCTTTGTGTCCTCAGTTATTCGAAGACAAGCTCGCTTCTTCCTATTCTTTTTTTCCTGAGTTTGGGTGCCAATCGTTTCAGGGACATCCCTAGCGGTGCCTTCATGTACCTGAATGGATCGTTATGTGATGTCGTTAATGGTGGTTGCTGGAGAGAGATTGGAGTTTTGGGGTGAGAGTGACTGTGTAATGATGCATCTGTACCTCGGTCACAATAGGGTTGCTGATTGGTGCTTCGGTTCCATTTTCCTAAGTTGAAGCAGGTAAACAAAATGTTGGAAACTTGATAAAAAAGGTAATGGAAGCTACAAATGGGGTGGAAGGATGCATTGTTGAGAAATGAATTGGACATATGTAATAAATAAATGTAATGGAAGGTACTAATTGTGGTTGCTGGAAACATTAGAAAAATGTAATGGAAGCTACAAGTTCGGTGAACAGATGCGGTGTTGAGAAATGAAAAAATGCACCTGGTTTAGCTGTGTTGGGGCTGTAGTAGGTGGCAATTGTACAGGGGATATTTTGTGACCGATGTGTGCCAAGTTTGCGTCCACTGTTGACATGGTTGTTGCCCCTGGATTTTGTAAAGTTGTGTTAGTGAAGAACATTTAGTATAAGTCAGCTTCGTAGTGGTATACGATGCACTGACCTAGAGTTGAGGATTGTGCAACTGTTGTAGCAACATCGAAATCTTGTGGTTGAAGTGATGACGGAGCTGGTTCGGACCATAGTTGGGTCCAAGTCTGACCAGGGGTAGGAAACTGAAACTTGGATCTTCGTATGAAGCAAGGATCCTACGCCTTGTATCTAATTTTCCGCTGGATTGGTTCGTAACAGGAGCGGATGTAGAAGCAACATCCTGGTTATTCTGAGGTGTTTTTCCGACACTTTTATCCACCTCATCGGCCTATGCAGTTGCTTCATGCCAAAACCTGGTGTCGGGTGTGGCTTTTGTGCCATTATTTTGAGCTTTTTCAGTAGATGAGTCTTGGACATCCCTAGGAGGCGAAGAATAAGTAGGTGGTATCGGGTTATGGTTTTTTGTGGCAGCAATGACATCTTGTGCAAACTCATTCATGCGCTTGGCATGCAGTTTAGTAAGTCGTGATGTGGCTTTTGAAATATCTTCTGCCCATTTTGCACTATGCCTTTGCAAAATTGGTAGTATGAATGCTGATGGTTCCTGCGTGAAGAAATGGTTTTTTAGAAATTAGTATGTTGGAAGCATGAAATTGTAAGCATGAAAACAATCGAGTAGGAAGGTAGTAACATGCATGGGTTGATGTATTAGAAGTGGTGGTTGTTCTTGACCCAAATGCTAGATGGAAGCCTGAGAACTAAACAATGACAACTTTAAGATAAGTAGGTAGAAGCATGGTTTGCTGTAAAGAAATTGTTGCTGATCGTGTTAGCATGTTATTTATGTAAAAATGTGAGCAAGTGAAATTTGATAATGTTGTACCTCAGATTGCTTGATAGGTAATGTAGGGACCTGGTGATGCATATCCTGTTGTGAAGCACAGAATAAAAGATTAGAAAACCCAAATGAAACACAGAGTACAAGATCTGAAAAGAAAATTATGTTACAAAATGAGTAAAACACATGGTGGGTACCCCGGCTGGATGTTCGGTAGAATCAGTTTTTGTTTGCTGAATATATGGCTGTTGGTCAGGTTGGTCCTTGTAGTTTGGCACTTGGATGGCATATGGGGTGGTGTCAAGTGCACGAAACTGCAAATAGAAGTGCACCATGAAAGCAAAAGTGGAGAGAACATAGTGAATAGTGGTGGATCGTTAGTAGAAGAAAAATCCTTACATCCAGATGTATATGGAGAAAGATAAAATGGTTTGCAATTGTTTGAAGCAAGAACTAAATAAATGGTATATAAGGCATAATTGTTTTTTGTCTTACCGGTCGTGCGCCATAAATATGTGGGTTGAGGCTCAGTCTACTTTTGTCATGTAGCATGACAAAATCGAAGTCGTCATCGGTTACATGGGATGCTCTCGGAAGTGAGTAATTTATTTGATGCGTCGACAAAGATGATTCTGGAAAGTCAAGATGGTCCATGTATATAATCTGGATTAAAAAGTAGGATGAAAACATGTGAATTTAAATAAAAGAATAAGGCTATCAAATTTGACATAGTAAAAAGATGTGTAGTATAGTGTGGATACCGCGAGCAAAGGTAGGCGGCTGCCAACCCATATTTTTTTGAAGACACCATCTAATAGTGCTTTTTTCTTCTTCTTTTGGAATGTATCGACCTCGGACATGACATCTTTCATAATTTGTTCTCCCCATGCATACTCGCAAACCTCATCAGCAACTTCAAGGCTGCCTAAATACTCCAAAGGAACCATATTTCCAGTTCCGGGTGCCATATGAGTAGCCAATGCTACTCGGAAGAAGGTTCTGAAGAAGGTCTCATCATCTAAATCATTGCCTTTATCTAGCATAGTGGCAACATAGTGAATGGGCGCCCGTCTCCCATGTTCATATTCCGTCTTGTAGAATTCTCGGTGAGGTCATTCTTCATGCTTGCTTATGATAACCACATGCCTAGTACCATGAGGAAGTCCTAGAACCTTTTCAACCATTTGTCGAGTGAATAGGATGCTGGTATTTTTTCGTGGATTCCGAAATTCACCTAGCCTTGGATCAATCCGGTCAACGATACATTCTAGGAGACCCTCTAGAGCTGAGAATTTGCTAATATTAAGTAGATTACCCCATTTGTTTCCAGAAATTAGGTCTTTCCTTTGCAGTTGGAGACCCTTGACAATATCATGTAACCGACCTGCTGAATATCGACTCTGGAGCATGATCGACTCCTTTTTACTCATTGTTGAGTGTCACCTGAGAACACAGAATGTATTGTGTTAGCATTTCTATAAATATGTGTTGTAAGGAATGAAGTGATAGGCTTGGTCTGTCATGGAATTATTTGTATGGAAGAAATACACTAGAAATAACAGTATATATTGGTTGACTGATGACATAAAGAATAACAGAAGCATGTAATCTGGACAGAAACAATACGGCGCATGCCATTGAAATTGGTAAGCTTGGTGCCATGATGAGGATGCATCTGCATGTATTTTTGGCATGGAAGTATTTTTTCTATAAAACTGTATGGAAAAGGGGACAAATTAAAAGCAATTTTGTGTGATGGAAGCATGGAATTTAGGGTGCATTTTGTGCAATTTAGGGTGCATTTTCAATCTTAGATGGAAGCACATAATTTTAAACAGGGAAAACATAACAACTTTACCGCCAGTCTGAGTGTACTTTTGCTTGGATGCTATGTTTACAGTAGGCATTATAAGATGCACTGAATAGGGGGTGTCGCAGCAATTGTAATGTAGATTTGAAGCACCGACGAAATTTGAAAACAACTATATAAATCGGATCAGTACTAGGCCGGCAATGAACATAAATAACTAATCTAATCCAGCCGATGGATGCATTACACAGCAAACTCCGTTGAAAAATTAGAAATCCCTAAACATGGGGCGCTCCACCAAGTACACATACCTTTGATTCAGGGTTGGGGAGCTTCAAAAAGGGCCGCAATTTTGAAATCCAAATGCCTATACTCCAGCCGGCCGATTGAAATAGATGGGGATGCAGCCGATTCAGTAGATGGGGGAGCCTAGCGACTGAAGAAGACTACAGAATCGCACTTGGGTCGCATTGGTGGAGAGTACTAAGGGATAGCCATGCTGCTCGGCGGGGAGGCTCGACTGACGAACATTGGGGCCAAAGGCTGGACAGTGCGGTCCACCGATGCGAGGCGGAACTGGAGGTGCAAGGCGGATGGAGCAGGCTGGTGAGGTGGAACTGCAAGGTTCCGTCGTTGGCTTGTGTGGGAGCGTCACGGTGGGGGCGCCGTTGTCTGGTGGAGTCGCGGTGAGACGGTGTCGGAGCAGCGGATCTGGTGACGCGAGCTGGCGGCGAGGCGAGAGAGGTGGGAAGCAGAGCTTGGGGAGGGCTAGCGATTAATGCTGGCGAGAGTTTAGGGGAGGTGATTGCGAGCGGGGCCGGGGATATGCAATTATGCAGTGATCGGTTTTTCCTATTTCCGTTTCTTTTTTTAAACGAGACGAAATCTGGAGCGTCAACTGTCGAACGAATCGATGGGCGTCGAGTGGTCTGGCGCTGGCGTTTCTCCATACTATATATAGGAAGCGTTTACCTTACTCCTTACATGACGGGCAAACACATAATATCAACGCATATCGATAAGAATGAATGCAATATGTGAAGGAAATATGCCCTAGAGGCAATAATAAAGTTATTTTTTATTTCCTTATATCATGATAAATGTTTATTATTCATGCTAGAATTGTATTAATCGGAAACATAATACATGTGTGAATACATAGACAAACAGAGTGTCACTAGTATGCCTCTACTTGACTAGCTCGTTAATCGAAGATGGTTATGTTTCCTAACCATGAACAAAAGAGTTGTTATTTGATTAACGAGATCACATCATTAGAAGAATGATGTGATTGACATGACCCATTCCATTAGCTTAGCACCCGATCGTTTAGTATGTTGCTATTGCTTTCTTCATGACTTATACATGTTCCTATGACTATGAGATTATGCAACTCCCGTTTGCCGGAGGAACACTTTGTGTACTACCAAACGTCATAACGTAACTGGGTGATTATAAAGGAGCTCTACAGGTGTCTCCAAAGGTACATGTTGGTTTGACGTATTTCGAGATTAGGATTTGTCACTCCGATTGTCGGAGAGGTATCTCTGGGCCCTCTCGGTAATGCACATCACATAAGCCTTGCAAGCATTGCAACTAATGAGTTAGTTGCGAGATGATGTATTACGGAACGAGTAAAGAGACTTGCCGGTAACGAGATTGAACTAGGTATTGAGATACCGACGATCGAATGTCGGGCAAGTAACATACCGATGACAAAGGGAACAACGTATGTTGTTATGCGGTCTGACCGATAAAGATCTTCGTAGAATATGTGGGAGCCAATATGAGCATCCAGGTTCCGCTATTGGTTATTGATCGGAGACGTGTCTCGTCATGTCTACATTGTTCTCGAACCCGTAGGGTCCGCACGCTTAAGGTTTGGATGACAGTTATATTATGAGTTTATGAGTTTTGATGTACCGAAGGAGTTCGGAGTCCCGGATGAGATCGGGGACATGACGAGGAGTCTCGAAATGGTCGAGACGTAAAGATCGACATATTGGACGACTATATTCGGACATCGGAAAGGTTCCGAGTGATTCGAGTATTTTTCGGAGCACCGGAGAGTTACGGGAATTCGTCGGGGAGTATATGGGCCTTATTGGGCTTCAGGGGAAAGAGATAGGAGAGGTTGGGCGCCCCCCCAAGGCCTAGTCCGAATTGGACTAGGGGGAAGGGCTGCGCCCCCTCCTTCCTTCTCTTCTCCTTTCCCTTGCCTTGACTCCTACTCCTACTACATGGAAGGACTCCTAGTTGGACTAGGAAAGGGGGAATCCTACTCCCGGTGGGAGTAGGACTCCCCTAGGGCGCGCCATAGAGAGGGCCGGCCCTCCCCTCGTCCACTCCTTTATATACGGGGGCAGGGGGCACCCCATAGACACACAAGTTGATCTTCGTGATCGTTCTCTTAGCCGTGTGCGGTGCCCCCCTCCACCATACTCCTCGATAATATTGTAGCGGTGCTTAGGCGAAGCCCTGCGACGGTAGAACATCAAGATTGTCACCACGCTGTCGTGCTGACGGTACTCTTCCCCGACACTTTGCTGGATCGGAGTCCGAGGATCGTCATCAAGCTGAACGTGTGCTAGAACTCGGAGGTGCCGTAGTTTCGGCGCTTGTTCGGTCCGATCGCGAAGACGTACGGCTACATCAACCGCGTTGTCATAACGCTTCCGCTTTCGGTCTACGAGGGTATGTAGACAACACTCTCCCCTCTCGTTGCTATGCATCACCATGATCTTGCGTGTGCGTAGGAAATTTTTGAAATTACTACGTTCCCCAACAGTGGCATCCGAGTCTAGGTTTTATGCGTTGATGTTGTGCACGAGTAGAACACAAGTGAGTTGTGGGCGATATAAGTCATACTGCTTACCAGCATGTCATACTTTGGTTCGGCGGTATTGTTGGATGAAGCGGCCCGGACCGACATTACGCGTACGCTTACGCGAGACTGGTTCTACCGACGTGCTTTGCACACAGGTGGCTAGCGGGTGTCAGTTTCTCCAACTTTAGTTGAACCGAGTGTGGCTATGCCCGGTCCTTGCGAAGGTTAAAACAGCACCAACTTGACAAACTATCGTTGTGGTTTTGATGCGTAGGTAAGCACGGTTCTTGCTAAGCCCAGTAGCAGCCACGTAAAACTTGCAACAACAAAGTAGAGGACGTCTAACTTGTTTTTGCAGGGCATGTTGTGATATGATATGGTCAAGACGTGATGAGATATAAGTTGTTGTATGAGATGATCATGTTTTGTTGAAGTTATCGGCAACTGGCAAAATCCTTATGGTTGTCTCTCTATTGCATAAGATGCAAGTGCCCAATAATTGTTTTACTTTATTGTTATGCGATAGCAATAGTTGCAAGAGCAATTGTTGGCGAGACGACCATGTGATGACACATTGATATAGATCAAGATGATGGAGATCATGGTGTCATGCCAGTGACGATATAGTTCATGACAATGCTTTGGAGATGGAGATCAAAGGCGCAAGATGATGATGGCCATATCATGTCACATATTTTGATTGCATATGATGTTTATCTTTTTACGCATCTTATCTTGCTTTGATTTATGGTAGCATTATAAGATGATCTCTCACTAAATTTCAAGATAAAAGTGTTCTCCCTGAGTATGCACCGTTGCCAAAGTTCGTCTTGCCCAGACACCACGTGATGATCGGGTGTGATAAGCTCTACATCCATCTACAACGGGTGCAAGCCAGTTTTGCACACGCAGAATACTCAGGTTAAACTTGACGAGCCTAGCATATGCAGATATGGCCTCGGAACACTGAGACCAAAAGGTCGAGCGTGAATCATATAGTAGATATGATCAACATAGCGATGTTCACCATTGAAAACTACTCCATTTCACGTGATGATCGGTTATGGTTTAGTTGATTTGGATCACGTAGTCACTTAGAAGATTAGAGGGGTGTCTTTCTAAGTGGGAGTTCTTAAGTAATATGATTAATTGAACTTTAATTTATCATGAACTTAGTCCTGGTAGTATTAGCATATCTATGTTGTAGATCAATAGCTCGCGTTGTTGCTTTCATATGTTTATTTTGATATGTTCCTAGAGAAAATTGTGTTGAAAGATGTTAGTAGCAATGATGTGGATTGGATCCGTGATCTAAGGTTTATCCTCATTGCTGCACAGAAGAATTATGTCCTTGATGCACCGCTAGGTAACAGACCTATTGCAGGAGCAGATGTAGACGTTATGAATGTTTGGTTAGCTCAATATGATGACTACTTGATAGTTTAGTGCACCATGCTTAACGGCTTAGAATCGGGACTTCAAAGACGTTTTGAACGTCATGGACCATATGAGATGTTCCAGGAGTTGAACTTCATATTTCAAGTAAATACCCGAGTTGAGAGATATGAAGTCTCCAACAAGTTCTATAGCTAAAAGATGGAGGAGAATCGCTCAACTAGTGAGCATGTGCTCAGATTGTCTGGGTACTACAATTGCTTGAATCAAGTGGGAGTTAATCTTCCAGATAAAATAGTGATTGACAGAATTCTCTAGTCACCATCACCAAGTTAGTAGAACTTCGTGATGAACTATGATATGCAAGGGATAACGGAAACGATTCCCAAGCTCTTCGTAATGCTGAAATTGACGAAGGTAGAAATCGAGAAAAACATCAAGTGTTGATGGTAGACAAGACCACTAGTTTCAAGAAAAAGGCAGAGGGAAGAAGGGGAACTTCAAGAAGAACAGCAAGCAAGTTGCTGCTCAAGTGAAGAAGCCCAAGTCTGGTCCTAAGCCTGAGACTAAGTGCTTCTACTACAAATGGACTGGTCACTGGAAGCGGAACTACCCAAGTGATTGGCAGATAAGAAGGATGGAAAAGTGAACATAAGTATATTTGATATACATGTTGTTGATGTGTACTTTACTAGTGTTTATAGCAACCCCTCAGTATTTGATACTAGTTCAGTTGCTAAGATTAGTAACTCAAAACGGGAGTTGCAGAATGAACAAAGACTAGTTAAGGGTGAAATGACGATGTGTGTTGGAAGTGGTTCCAAAATTGATATGATCATCATCGCACACTCCCTATACTTTCGGGATTAGTGTTGAACCTAAATAAGTGTTATTTGGAGTTTGCGTTGAAGCATGAATATGATTTGATCATGTTTATTGCAATACAGTTATTCATTTAAGTAAGGGAATAAATTGTTGTTCTGTTTACATGAATAAAACCTTATATGGTTACACACCCAATGAAAATGGTTCGTTGGATCTCGATCGTAGTGATACACATATTCATAATATTGAAGCCAAAAGATGCAAAGTTAATAAAGATAGTGCAACTTATTTGTGGCACTGCTGTTTAAGTCATATTGGAGTAATGCACATGAAGAAACTCCATACTGATGGGCTTTTGGAATCACTTGATTATGAATCAGTTGATGCTTGCGAACCATGCCTCATGGGCAAGATGACTAAGACTCCGTTCTTCGGAACAATGGAGCGAGCAACAGATTTGTTGGAAATCATACATACTGATGTATGTGGTCCGATGAATATTGAGGCTCGCGACAGGTATCATTATTTTCTGATCTTCACAGATGATTTGAGCAGATATGAGTATATCTACTTGATGAAACACAAGTCTGAAATATTTGAAAAGTTCAAAGAATTTCAGAGTGAAGTGGAGAATCATCGTAACAAAAATAAAAGTTTCTACAATATGATCGCGGAAATAAAATATTTGAGTTATGAGTTTGGCCTTCAGTTAAAATAATGTGAAATAGTTTCACTACTCACGCCACCTGGAACACCACAGTGTAATGGTGTGTCCGAACATCAAAACCGTGCTTTATTATATATGGTGCGATCTATGATGTCTCTTACCGATTATCACTATCGTTTTGGGGTTATGCATTAGAGACAACTGTTGGAAATATGCCCTAGAGGCAATAATAAATTGATTATTATTATATTTCCTTGTTCATGATAATCGTTTATTATCCATGCTAGAATTGTATTGATAGGAAACTCAGATAGATGTGTGGATACATAGACAACACCATGTCCCTAGTAAGCCTCTAGTTGACTAGCTCGTTGATCAATAGATGGTTACGGTTTCTTGACCATGGACATTGGATGTCATTGATAACGGGATCACATCATTAGGAGAATGATGTGATGGACAAGACCCAATCCTAAGCCTAGCACAAAGATCATGTAGTTCGTATGCTAAAGCTTTTCTAATGTCAAGTATCATTTCCTTAGACCATGAGATTGTGCAACTCCCGGATACCGTAGGAGTGCTTTGGGTGTGCCAAACGTCACAACGTAACTGGGTGGCTATAAAGGTACACTACAGGTATCTCCGAAAGTGTCTGTTGGGTTGGCACGAATCGAGACTGGGATTTGTCACTCCATGTAAACGCAGAGGTATCTCTGGGCCCACTCGGTAGGACATCATCATAATGTGCACAATGTGATCAAGGAGTTTATCACGGGATGATGTGTTACGGAACGAGTAAAGAGACTTGCCGGTAACGAGATTGAACAAGGTATCGGGATACCGACGATCGAATCTTGGGCAAGTGTCATACCGATAGACAAAGGGAATTGTATACGGGATTGATTAAGTCCTTGACATCATGGTTCATCCGATGAGATCATCGTGGAACATGTGGGAGCCAACATGGGTATCCAGATCCTGCTGTTGGTTATTGGCCGGAGAGTCGTCTCGGTCATGTCTGCATGTCTCCCGAACCCGTAGGGTCTACACACTTAAGGTTCGGTGACGCTAGGGTTATAGAGATATTAGTATGCGGTAACCCGAAAGTTGTTCGGAGTCCCGGATGAGATCCCGGACGTCATGAGGAGTTCCGGAATGGTCCGGAGGTAAAGAATTATATATAGGAAGTGCTGTTTTGGCCATCGGGACAAGTTTCGGGGTCACCGGTATTGTACCGGGACCACTGGAAGGGTCCCGGGGGTCCACCGGGTGGGGCCACCTGCCCCGGGGGGCCACATGGGCTGTAGGGGGTGCGCCTTGGCCTATATGGGCCAAGGGCACCAGCCCCAAGAGGCCCATGCGCCAAGAGAAGAGGAAAAGGAAGAGTCCTAAAGGGGGAAGGCACCTCCGAGGTGCCTTGGGGAGGAGGGACTCCTCCCTGGCCGCACCCTTCCTTGGAGGAAGGGCCAAGGCTGCGCCCCCTCTCCCTTGGCCCTATATATAGTGGGGGGAAGGGAGGGCAGCAACCTAACCTAAGCCCTGGCGCCTCCCTCTCCCTCCCATGACACATCTCCCTCCTCCCGCAGCGCTTGGCGAAGCCCTGTTGGAATCCCGCTACTTCCACCACCACGCCGTCGTGCTGCTGGATCTCCATGAACCTCTCCTCCCCCCTTGCTGGATCAAGAAGGAGGAGACGTCGCTGCTCCGTACGTGTGTTGAACACGAAGGTGCCGTCCGTTCGGTGCTAGGATCATCGGTGATTTGGATCACGATGAGTACGACTCCATCAACCCCGTTCTCTTGAACGCTTCCGCGCGCGATCTACAGGGGTATGTAGATCCACTCCTCCCTCATTGCTAGATGACTCCATAGATAGATCTTGGTGACACGTAGGAAAATTTTAAATTTATGCTACGTTCTCCAACAACAACTACATTCACGTTAAATTGGGCACCATCTAAATCCGTTGAGACGACACCTTATGAACTTTGGTTTGGCAAGAAACCTAAGCTGTCATTTCTTAAAGTTTGAGGTTGCAATGCTTATGTGAAAATTTTTCAACTTGATAAGCTCAAACCTAAATCGGAGAAGTGCGTCTTCATAGGATACCCAAAAGAAAATGTTGGGTACACCTTCTATCACAGATCCGAAGGCAAGTTATTCATTGCTGAGAATGGATCCTTTCTAGAGAAGGAGTTTCTCTCGAAAGAAGTGAGTGGGAGGAAAGTAGAACTTGATGAGGTAAGTGTACCTGATCCCTTATTGGAAAGTAGTTCATCACAGAAATCTGTTCCTGTGACTACTACACCAATTAGTGAGGAAGCTAATGATGATGATCATGTAACTTCAGATCAAGTTACCACCGAACCTCGTAGGTAAACCAGAGTGAGATCCGCACCAGAGTGGTATGGTAATCCTGTTCTGGAGGTCATGTTACTTGACCATGACGAACCTACGAACTATGAGGAAGCGATGATGAGCCCAGATTCCGCGAAATGGCTTGAGGCCATGAAATCTGAGATGAGATCCATGTATGAGAACAAAGTATGGACTTTGATTGACTTGCCCAATGATCGACGAGCCATTGAGATTAAATGGATCTTCAAGAGGAAGACGGACGCTGATAGTAGTGTTACTATCTACAAAGCTAGAATTGTCGCAAAAAGGTCTTCGACAAGTTCAAGGTGTTGACTACGATGAGAGTTTCTCACTCGTATTTATGCTTAAGTCTGTTCGAATCATGTTAGCAATTGCCGCATTTTATGAAATCTGGCAAATGGATAAACAAAACTGCATTCCTTAATGGATTTATTAAAGAAGAGTTGTATATGATACAACCAGAAGGTTTTGTCAATCTAAAGGTGCTAACAAAATGTGCAAGCTCCAGCGATCCATCTATGGACTGGTGCAAGCATCTCGGAGTTGGAATATGCGCTTTGATGAGATGATCAAAGCATATAGTTTTATACAGACTTGCGGTGAAGGCTGTATTTACAAGAAAGTGAGTGGGAGCACTACAGCATTTCTGATAAGTATATGTGAATGACATATTGTTGATCAGAAATAATGTAGAATTATTCTGCAAAGCATAAAGGAGTGTTTTAAAAGAAGTTTTTCAAAGAAAGACCTCGGTGAAGCTGCTTACATATTAAGCATCAAGATCTATAGAGATAGATCAAGACACTTGATAAGTTTTTTCAATGAGTACATACCTTGACAATATTTTGAAGTAGTTCAAAAATGGAACAGTCAAAGAAAGAGTTCTTGGCTGTGTTACAAGGTGTGAAATTGAGTAAGACTCAAAGCCTGACCACGGCAGAAGATAGAAAGAGAATGAAAGTCATTCCCTATGCCTCAGCCATAGGTTCTATAAAGTATGCCATGCTGTGTACCAAATCTATTGTATACCCTACACTGTGTTAAGCAAGGGAGTACAATAGTGATCTAAGAGTAGATCACTAGACAACGGTCAAAATTATCCTTAGTGGAATAAGGAAATATTTCTCAATTATGGAGGTGACAGAAGGTTCGTCGTAAAAAGTTAAGTCGATGCAAGTTTTGACACAGATCTGGATGACTCTAAGTCTCGATCTAGATACATATTGAAAGTGGGAGCAATTAGCTAGTGTAGCTCTGTGCAGAGCATTGTAGACATAGAATTCGCAAAATACTTACGGATCTGTATGTGACAGACCCGTTGACTAAAATTATCTCACAAGCAAAACATGATCACACCTTAGTACTCTTTGGGTGTTAATCACATAAACAATGTGAACTAGATTACTGACTCTAGTAAACCCTTTGGGTATAGGTCACATGACAATGTGAACTATGGGTGTTAATCACATGGTGATGTGAACTATCAATGTTGAATCACATGGCGATGTGAACTAGATTATTGACTCTAGTGCAAGTGGGAGACTGAAGGAAATATGCCCTAGAGGCAATAATAAAGTTATTATTTATTTTCTTATATCATGGTAAATGTTTATTATTCATGCTAGAATTGTATTAATCGGAAACATAATACATTTGTGAATACATAGACAAACAGAGTGTCACTAGTATGCCTCTACTTGACTAGCTCGTTAATCGAAGATGGTTATGTTTCCTAACCATGAACAAAAGAGTTGTTATTTGATTAACGGGATCATATCATTAGAAGAATGATGTGATTGACATGACCCATTCCATTAGCTTAGCACCCGATCGTTTAGTATATTGCTATTGCTTTCTTCATGACTTATACATGTTCCTATGACTATGAGATTATGCAACTCCCGTTTGCCGGAGGAACACTTTGTGTGCTACCAAACGTCACAACGAAACTGGGTGATTATAAAGGAGCTCTACAGGTGTCTCCAAAGGTACATGTTGGGTTGGCGTATTTCGAGATTAGGATTTGTCACTCCGATTGTCGGAGAGGTATCTCTGGGCCCTCTCGGTAATGCACATCACATAAGCCTTGCAAGCATTGCAACTAATGAGTTAGTTGCGAGATGATGTATTACGGAACGAGTAAAGAGACTTGCCGGTAACGAGATTGAACTAGGTATTGAGATACTGACGATCGAATCTCGGGCAAGTAACATACCGATGACAAAGGGAACAACGTATGTTGTTATGCGGTCTGACCGATAAAGATCTTCATAGAATATGTGGGAGCCAATATGAGCATCTAGGTTCCGCTATTGGTTATTGACCGGAGACGTGTCTCGGTCATGTCTACATTTTTCTCGAACCCGTAGGGTCCGCACGCTTAAGGTTTCAATGACAGTTATATTATGAGTTTATGAGTCTTGATGTACCGAAGGATTTCGGAATCCCGGATGAGATCGGGGACATGACGAGGAGTCTCGAAATGGTCGATACGTAAAGATCGATATATTGGACGACTATATTCGGACATCGGAAAGGTTCTGAGTGATTCGAGTATTTTTTGGAGTACCGGAGAGTTACGAGAATTCGCCGGGGAGTATATGGGCGTTATTGGGCTTTAGGGGAAAGAGATAGGAGAGGTTGGGCGCCCCCCCAAGGCCTAGTCCGAATTGGACTAGGGGGAAGGGCTGCGCCCCCTCCTTCCTTCTCTTCTCCTTTCCCTTGCCTTGACTCCTACTCCTACTACATGGAAGGACTCCTAGTTGGACTAGGAAAGGGGGAATCCTACTCCCGGTGGGAGTAGGACTCCCCTAGGGCGCGCCATAGAGAGGGCCGGCCCTCCCCTCCTCCACTCCTTTGTATACGGGGGCAGGGGGCACCCCATAGACACACAAGTTGATCTTCGTGATCGTTCTCTTAGCCGTGTGCGGTGCCCCCCTCCACCATACTCCTCGATAATATTGTAGCGGTGCTTAGGCAAAGCCCCGCGACGGTAGAACATCAAGATCGTCACCACGCCGTCGTGCTGACGGAACTCTTCCCCGACACTTTGCTGGATCGGAGTCCGGGGATCGTCATCGAGCTGAACGTGTGCTAGAACTCGGAGGTGCCGTAGTTTCGGTGCTTGATCGGTCGGATCGCGAAGACGTACGGCTACATCAACCGCGTTGTCATAACGCTTCCGCTTTCGGTCTACAAGGGTACGTAGACAACACTCTCCCCTCTCGTTGCTATGCATCACCATGATCTTGCGTGTGCGTAGGAAATTTTTGAAATTACTACGTTCCCCAACAATATGCTGGTGGGAAAAAAATCAATTGCTTGCTTTTTTTGCATATCCGGCCTACGAAATCATTAATAAATCAAGATGTTGGCGGCCGTAGATCTGACCTACGCCGTTTCGTACCATCAGCCACGTGCACTACCGTCATTGCAGAAAAGGGCCTACGGGCGCATGATGCAATCTGCAGCGTCAACCACTTGTCACCACTGTCGAGACTCCCGACGCCTGTTGTGGCTACCACCCGCTGGTGAAGTGTCGTGGCCGCCAAGGTAATGAAAGTGGAGCGGCATGGTGGAAATAGGAGCAATGCTTGGTTGTTAATGGAAGGGCCGATGTCCATGTCGAGGAGGTGTGGTCATCGGCGACTTGGTGGTGAAAGGCAAGATTTGAGGGATTTGCGAAGAAATGAAAGCGAGCAAGGCAGGAAGGTGCAGGATTACGGGGGGTCATGGCCGTTTTTCTTCCTGGGGATAACGGGTAGTTGAACATGATTTTTTGGAGCCTCTCGGCCATGCGATTGAAAGGAATCTGACGGGAGAGGATCGGTTTGAGATTGGTAGATAACAAACATCTAAGTATAAGAGTTTCTCTAATGTCACTCAGCTAATCTGGTAGTTACATGCATCAACAACATATGAATCATGAATGCCCTTCTATCTAAAATGATAGAGTTTTAGACTATATAGCTTATTGTGCAAAGTTCAAAGTTTACATCTTGACTTATTTGGACGAAACAAAAGTGAAATTTCCATAAAGTGAAGATAGTTCACAGATACATGATGTATCACAATGGTCTAGCAGACCCTCATTTATGTGAACTCTTAATTATACTTGCTTGCTTGTTTTCGTTGTTTGCAATCAGTTGTTATGATTTGTTTGGAAAGGCATGCGAGAAGATAGATAAAAAAGATAAGTGTGCAGTCTATTACCTAATAGCTGATGCTCCATTTCCATTGGAAGTATGTTGATGCAATGATGATGACGACAATATTGACATGGAGCTGCGGAGGCGGTGATGATGGCGACATCGACAAGGGGCTGCGGCGGTGGCGATGATGGCGGCGACATCCACACGAGGCTGTAGCAACAATGGCAACCTCTACGCCCGGTGGTGCGCCAGACTCGTGGATTTCGCAATGTATATATACCAAATGTATGAACTGTATGTATGTATTTGAATATACGAGTGAACTATATGTATGTATTTGACTATATGGATGAATGTATATATTTGGATGCATGGATGAATTGTATAACAATTTTTTTAAATCCATAAATACTTAGTGGTGGCATTGGTGGTTATGCTCACGTTGGTAGTACTAGTGAATAGTGGTGGCGTTGGTAAATGGGCACACCATTGCTATTTTGGTTAGTGGTGGCTTGAGTGATTAGTGTCACGCCATCAGTATGTAAAATACCAATGGCTTAGGATCTGCACGTCATCGGTATTTTGTTAACAATGATGCCATATTGGTGGCGTTGACCCCTAACGCTAGTAAGGTGGTTTTTAGAATGCCAGCACTAGCATTTCTGTATTAGTGTAGAGTTCTTTTTTGAGTGTCTTGGTTGGATGGTGCGAGTGAGTACAATATGAGTATAATACTACTAGTGTTTTCTGTACTAGTGTAGAGATCTTTGTTGATTATCTTGGTTCGACGGTGTGAGACAGTATAATATGAGTATAGTATAGCAGTACAGGAGTGTCGTACAACCTTTTTCTCAAGGGAGGGGGTGTCGTAATATTAAGAAAAAAATGGGCTAGTACCAAAGAAAGAAAGTCAATCGTCCAGCCATTCATTTCTGAGGGGAAATACTAGAAATACCATTTCTTTGAAGGGGTGAACGCAGAAGATTCCCCTTGAATCCAAGCACTCGCTTCCGGAACCTACCTCGTGCCTTCCGCCCGTCACGCGACCCCTTACTGATGCATGGGCCCTACCACATGCCCCTTATCTAGGGGGGTGACCGTCATGCGACCACCATGTACATAGGAGATTGTGCTCATCTCCACCTGCCAACCTACATAACTGCTCCACCGCTTCATTCAAAGCTCTGCCCATTTAGCAATTCAAACAAGGCTCCTACTCCTCCAACAACTATGACGAGGTACTACCGGTCATGTGCGGTGAAGCAACCTTCATGGACCTCGAGACGCCCATGGTGCATGGGAGGGTGATCTAGACAACGTTGTGGCCCGAGAAGAGGAAGCCCGGTGGGGGCCAATGCTGCACGGGGCTCGGTGGATTTGGGGTCATGCTCAGGGTGGAGGATGATGATGTGGACGTCTAGGAATTCGAGGTCGACATTAGGGACTTCGACTTGGATCTCAGGCGTGGAAAGGTGGCTGAGGAGGATAATGATGTGACGTCATTGAGATTAATTTGTTCAACACCGTCAAGAGGTCCCTCTCTAAAGGTATTGGCCCCATGCCACTGAAACTAGTTTTAATCCATGTATTATGATTACTTCTCGTCCTTATCTTGTAGAAGATGTTGTAGTATCATATTTTCTCATTTTTAGGTAGGACACGAATGTTTGAAACTGCCTATGGTTCATTTTTTGATGGGGTTAAATATCTGCTTATGTTGTTAAAGCTTTCAATATATTATAGTGAACCACAATAGGCCCATCGCCTAGTGTGAACCTGAATCCTTCTTTTGCTATAGGTAGTACTATACCAGATAAGCCTACCTGCAAGAGACATTTTCTATTTTCACGTGGTTTAAACTCTTACTTTTCCTGGTTTCATGCAGTTTACACACATACATTTTCCAATTTAAGACGATTTCCACTCTTTTATCTCTCAATGTAGAATGACAACACAAATTTACGTGTTGACTCATAGCATAAGTTATGCATCAACCAACCCAGAAACACCACCCTGAAGTTACTTTTTACCGTTGTTAGTTAGGATACAAGGTTGTAAACCACGTAATATGTTGAAAGTTCTTGGATATTATCAAATTTTCTATGTATTGTTTACATATTTTTATGCTATTTGAGTATAAAATACTCGTGTGTAGATTGTGTACACAAATTCTATGTTTTGATCGAGAGTTGCTGCTTCATTAATGCATTGGCAGTCACATCCTATCAAAAGAAACAAAACTATTCTCAAATTATTCCTTTTTGGCGTCAAGTAAGACTCACATAGTCATGAATCAACATTGGCATGTTAGTTTACATTTTTTTAAATCTCTATATTCATGGTTAGATCATGAACACATTATAAAAAGTTCAATGTTCATCGAAATTCATAAACTAACTATGTAATAGTGCTAATGATTGCACATACTTGATAGTAGGTCAATGGGGGTAAGTAGATATATGATTTACAAGGATCATAGAGCTATGGAGTCATTTATAAGGGGATATTGGTTGAATATTAAGTAATATACAAGGTCGATGTCATGTTCGTTTAAAAATGAATGTTCGATCTGCGTATACATGTTTAGATCAAGAACGTGATGAGAAAATTATAATATAAATTATAATTCATATAATTATCACATAGTAATGCTAATGATTGCACATAAAGTACATGCTAGTAACTCAATGGGGGTAATTATATTTTTCTTTGAGAAAAATGGAGTAAGTAGCTACGAGTGACCTACAAGAATCTTAGAGTTACACACAATCATTTATGAGAAGATTTTTTATTAAACGTACGATTGGATGAACCCGCCCAATAAACTTGGATGAAGTGAGTACGACAACAATAGTCATACTTCAGGTGTGTAGTATATTTTTGAGGTAATAAATGGTGTAACTAGCTATGAGCGAATTGCAAAGATCTTAATATTACACACAATCATTTATGAGAGGGTTTGTGGTTAAACATTCGGCTGCATGAACCTGTCCAATAAACCAGACGAAGAATGTACTTCAATAGTAGTACAATCATACTAGAAGTGTGTAGTACGATCTTGAGATAATAAATAGTGTAACTAGCTATGAGTGATTTGCAAAGATCTTAGCATTACAAACAATTATTTATAAGAAGATTTTTTGGTTAAACGTTCGATTGGACGAGCCCGTCCAATAAACCTAGACGAAGAGATTATGACAATAGTAGAGTCATGCTACAGGTGCGTAGTATAATCTTGAGCAAATAAATGTCGTAAGTAGCTATCAGGATTTGAAAAGATCCTAGCATTATACACATTTATTTATGACAAGATTTTTGGTTAAATGTTTGGTTGGATGAGCCCGTCCAATAGACCATGATGAAGAGTGTACAACGGTGGTAGTACAGTCGTACTACATTGCGTAGTACAATCTTGATATAAAAAAATGAAGGAACTAGCTATGAGTTACTTGTAAGGATCTTAAAATTACATACAATTATTTATGAGAAACTGTACTACTACTCTTATACACTCTCCATCCAGGTTTATTGGGCGGGTTCATCCAATTGAACGTTTAACCAAAAATCTTCTCATAAATGATTGTGTGTAATGCTAAGATCTTTGCAAATCACTCATGGCTAGTTACGTCATTTATTAGCTCAAGATTTTACTACACACCTATAGTATGATTGTACTATTACTGTTGTTCTCCCCTTTCGGGTTTATTGGACAGGATCATTCAGCCAAAAATCTTCTCATAAATGATTGTGTGTAATGCTGAGATATTTGCAAATCACTCATAGTTACACCATTTATTAGCTCAAGATTGTACTACACATATGTAGTATGACTCTATTATTGTTCTACTCTCTTCGTCTGGGTTTATTGGATGGGTTCATCCAATCAAATGTTTAACTAATATCTTTCGTACTACAAGTGTGTAGTACAACAATCTTGAGCTAATAATTGTTGGCTTGCCTCCAAAGAAATAAAGTCAAACGTACATCCATCTGTTCATTCTCCAAGGACAATACATGAAATACCACTTCCCCCAAGGGACCAGCGTGCAAGATTCCCCTGAGTAGAAACACTCGCTTTTAGAACCTATCTCATGCCTTCCGCCAGTCGCATGGCCCCTCACTGATGCATGGGCCCCACCACTCGCCCTCTTGCACCATCACATGGCCACCGTGTATATAAGGGACTGGCCTAGTCCCTACCTGCCAACCCAAACCTTCCGCCCCAACTTCATTAAAACCTACCCATTTATGAATTCTAGTGAGGCCCCTCCCCTCGGCGACGACTACAACGAGGTACTAGCAACCATCATGTGCGGCAGAGCATTACTTGGGACGTCGAGATTCTCGCGGTGAGGCGTAAGGTGATAGAGGCCACGGTGTGGCCCGAGAAGAAGCCCCGGTGGGGCGGTAATGGGAGCCGGCGCTTCACGGGACACGTCGAGCGCATGGGACTCAAGCTGGACAACGACGAGCAGGACTTCGAGGCTGACTTTGAGAACTTCAAGGCCGACTTCAGGGACTATGACTTGGAGCTCGGTCGTGGTGGGGTGACTAAGAAGGATGACAATAATGAGGTCATCGGGATCAAGCCATTTGCCGCCATCAAGAGGTCCCTTTCCCAAGGTATCGGCCCTGGGTCATTTCTCTCAATTCAAGGCAAGATTGGTTTGTTCACATCTCGACAAAACTCGATCAAGGTTTCTTAAGCAATCATCAAAGAAGTTCCATAAATGGAAAAATCATCCATGAAAACCTCAACAATCTTTTCACAAAAATAAGAGAATATAGTAGTCATACATCTTTGAAAGGTAGCAGGTGAATTGCATAACCCAAAAGGCATACGTCTATAAGCATAAGTTCCAAAAGGGCAAGTAAAGGTGGTTTTCTCTTTATCAGGCTGTGAAACAGGTATTTGAGAAAAACCAGAATATCCATCAAGAAAACAAAAGTGTGTGTGCTTAGACAATCTTCCTGGCATTTGATTAATAAAAGGCAGAGGGTAATGATCTTTTCTAGTAGCTTTATTTAATTTTATGAAATCAATTACCATTCTAGAGCCAGTAACAATTCTGTGTGCAATAAGTTCCTTTTTATCATTAGGAACAACATTAATACCTCCCTTCTTTGGGACACAATGAACATGACTTACCCATCAACTATCAGCTATGATATAGATTATACCTACTTCTAGAAGCTTTAGTATTTCAGTTCTTACCACTTCCTTCATATTAGGATTCAAACGTCGTTGGTGATCAACAACAGGTTTAGCATCAGGCTCCATATTAATCTTGTGCTGACATAGAGTGGGACTAATGCCCTTAAGATCAACAAGAGTATATCCAATAGCAGCATGGTGCTTCTTCAAATTTTCAATAATCTTTCTTCTTCATGTTCTGAAAAGTTAGCACTAATAATAACATGATATATATTTTTCTCATCAAGATAAGCATATTTCAAAGTGCCTGACAATTGTTTTAATTCAAAGACAGGATTGCCTTTAGGTGGAGGAGGATCTCCTAGAGTTTCAATAGGCAAATTGTGTTTAAGGAGGGGTTGTTGTTCAAAGAATATTTTATTTATTTCATTTCTTTCATGCAAGTGCATATCATTTTCATGGTCTAGTAAATATTGTTCTAGTGGATCTGTAGGAGGCATAGCAATAGAAGCAAGACCAATTATTTTATCCTTACTAGGAATTTCTTTATTATGAGGTTGTCTATTAAAATTAGAGAAATTAAAACCATGAGATTCATCACCAAAGCTAACAGTGAAAACTTGTTTCTCACAATCTATTTTAGCATTGACAATGTTTAAGAAAGGTCTACCAAAAATAATGGGACAAAAATCATCTTGTCGGGAACCAAGAACTAGAAAATCAATAGGGTATTTTATTTTCCCACACAAGACTTCAACATCTCTAACAATCCCAAGTGGTGTGATGGTGTCTCTATTAGCAAGTTTAATAGTAACATCTATGTCTTCTATTTCGGCAGGTGCTATGTCATTCATAATTTCTTGGTATAAGGTAAAAGGAATAGCACTCACGCTATCACCTAAGTCGCATAAACCATGATAACAATGATCATCTATTTTAACTGAGACAACTGGCATGCCAACAACATGTCTACATTTATCTTTTTCATCGGGTTTGGCAATTCTAGTAGCTTCATCACAGAAATAAATAACATGCCCATCAATATTTTTTACCAGGAGATCTTTAACCATAGCAACACTAGGTTCTACTTTGATTTTCTCAGAGGGTTTAGGTGCTTTGATATTACTTTTGTGAACCACGATTGATTCCTTAGCATGCTCCATTATCCTAATAGGGAAAGGTGATTTTTCAATATAAGAAGTAGGCACAACTGGAT
Organism: Triticum urartu; assembly: GCF_003073215.2. Taxonomy (NCBI): domain Eukaryota; kingdom Viridiplantae; phylum Streptophyta; class Magnoliopsida; order Poales; family Poaceae; genus Triticum; species Triticum urartu. Next base: position 84,749,319 of record NC_053023.1, read on the forward strand.
CAACATTGTAAATAATAGTTTCATATTTAGCTTTAACTAGTTCTTTAATTTGTTCTTTAATAGGGGGATGATATTTAAACCACTTCTCCTTAGGGAGATCAACATGAGTAGCAAATGATTCACAAAAGGAGGCTACTATCTCATAATCAAGTCCATATTTAGTGCTAAACTTGCAAAAGACATCGGTATTAATAAAAGATTTAACACAACCAAACTCAAGCTTAATACCAGACTCTTTACCTTCGTCGAGTTCCCAATCTTCAGAGTTGCGTTTAATTCTTTCTAAAAGATCCCACCTCAATTCAATAGTCTTCTTCATAAACGAACCAGTACAAGAAGTATCAAGCATGGATTGATCATTATGAGAAAGCTGAGCATAAAAATTCTGAATGATAATTTCTCTAGAGAGCTCATGAATGGGGCATGAATATAACATTGACTTAAGCCTCCCCCAAGCTAGAACGATGCTTTCTCCTTCATGTGGCCAAAAATTATATATGTAATTCCGATCATGATGAACTAGATGCATATGATAAATTTTTGGCGAAATTCCAATTTCAATCGATTCCAGTTCCAAGATCCAATATCATCGCATAGCCTATACCATGCCAATGTTTCCCTCCAAAGATAAAGGGAAAACCTTCTTCTTAGCTTCATCTCTGGGTAAACCTGCAAGCTTAAATAATCCACATAGATCAATTGCATATCAGGATGTTCTGTTCCATCTTCTGCATAAGGACTAGCTAGCAGTTGTTCTATCATACCCGAAGGAATTTCATAACCAATATTTTCAGTAGGTGCAATAGGTTGAGGGGCAACTAATTGTGGTTCTAGTCGAGGTGAAGATACCCCGACCAAACCCCTCAAAGGATGGTTTTCCATAGTAGCAAGTCACAATAAATTTCGGTACATAGTAATAATTTTTCCTTACCAAGAGCGCTTCACTCCCCGGCAACAGCGCCAGAAAAGAGTCTTGATGACCCACAAGTATAGGGGATAAATAATCGTAGTCCTTTCGATAAGTAAGAGTGTCGAACCCAACGAGGAGTAGAAGGAAATGACAAGTGGTTTTCAGCAAGGTATTTTCTGCAAGCACTGAAATAGTCGGTAACAGGTAGTTTGATAGCAAGATAATTTGTAACGGATAAGTAACGGTAACGGTAAATAAAGTGCAGCAAGGTATCCCAATCCTTTTGTGGAAAAAGGAAAGGACAAAATGGTCTCTAATAACAAGGAAATCATTCTTAAGGGCACACGGGAATTTCATCTAGTCACTTTCATCATGTTGGTTTGATTTGCGTTCGCTACTTTGATAATTTGATATGTGGGTGGACCGGCGCTTGGATGTTGTCCTTACTTGAACAAACCTCCCACTTATGATTAACCCCCTCGCAAGCATCCACAACTACGAGAAAAGTATTAAGATAAAATCTAACCATAGCATTAAACATTTGGATCCAAATTGGTCCCTTACGAAGTAGTGCATAAACTAGGGTTTAAGCTTCTGTCACTCTAGCAACCCATCATCTAATAACTACTCCACAATGCACCCCCTTAGGCCCAAAGATGGTGAAGTGCCATGTAGTCAACGTTCACATCACACCACTAAGGGAATCACAACATACATATCATCAAAATATCGAACACATATCAAATTCACATGATTACTTGCAACATGATTTCTCCCGTGACCTCAAGAACAAAAGTAACTACTCACAAATGATAATCATGCTGAAGATCAGAGGGGTATTAAATAGCATAATGGATCTGAACATATAATCTTCCACCAAATAAACCATATAGTAATCAACCACAAGATGTAATCAACACTACTAGTCACCCATAGGTACCAATCTGAGGTTCCGGTACAAAGATTGAACACAAGAGATGAACCAGGGTTTGAGAGGAGATGGTGTTGTTGAATATGTTGATGAATATTGGCCTCCCAAAGATGAGAGGCTTGTTGGTGATGACGATGGCTTTGATTTCCCCCTTCAGGAGGGAAGATCCCTCGACAAAATCGCTCCGCCAGAGGGAAAAAGTGCTCCTGCCAAAGTTCTGCCTCGAGACGGCGGCGCTCCGTCCCGAAAGTCCTCTCCTTATTTTTTCTAGGTCAAAATGACTTATATACCAGAAGATGGGCACCAGAGGTGGGCCGGGCTGGCCACCTGGGGGACCTGGCGCGCCCTGGTGTCTTGTGGTCACCAGGTGTCCCCCTCCAGTAGTTATTTGCTCTAGTATTATATATATATATATTCCAAAATAATTCTCCATAAATTTTCAGCTCATTTAGAGATGTGCAGAATAGGTGTCCTGACGTAGCTTTTTGAGCCCAGAATTCCAGCTGCCGGTATTCTCCCTCTTTGTGTAAACCTTGCATATTATGAGAGAAAAGGCATTAGAAATACTCCATAAAGAATCATTATGCATAAAAACATTATAAATAACATTAGGAAAACATGATGCAAAATGGACGTATCAATGCTCACGCGTGTAGTTGATTCAAAACCAACATGCCCTCCATGATATTTATGTTCATGGTGTTTATATCCTACTTGTGACGCCCCGACTTAATCATGCACTAATCGTACATGATAATGCACACGATCAAGATCAGAGACTCACGGGAAGATATCACAACACAACTCTAAACACAAATTAAAGTCATACAAGCTTTATATTACAAGCCAGGGGCCTCGAGGGCTTGTATACATAAGCTCGAATAGAGCGGAAGCAACAATATCTGAGTACAGACATAAGGTAAACAAGTCTGCCTTAAGAAGGCTAGCACAAATGATAACAACGATCGAAAAGGCAAGGCCTCTTGCCTCGGAGCCTCCTAACTACTCATGGTCATTGGCGGTGTCCACATAGTAGTAGGCTCCGTTGGGGTGGTAGTAGTCGTCGGTGGTGGCATCTGGCTCCTGGGATCCGTCACCTAATCGCAGCAATCGTCTATAGGGGAAAAGGAGTAGAAAATCAACCATGAGTACTCATCCAAAGTACCCGCAAGACTTACATCCGAACTATGCTAAGTATGCACCAGTATCAAAGGAATGAGGCTATATCTTTGGAATGAACTGCAGAATGCCAGAAGAGAAGGGAAAGCCTAGCCTATCAAAGACTAGCATCTTGAAGCATTAGAAGAGTGCAGATTAGAATATTATAAGTAGCAAGCATGTTGCAGTATCACCCAGAGATCATTTCTCGACTCCCTGCGAGAAAGCAATCCTGGAGCCATCATATCCATTTCATGCCTCAGCATCCAGTTCTAGTTGTATAGTTGGGGATACAACTCCGAGCATCAGTTACAGTGGACACAGCTATTCGAATAGATTAACTTCCCTGCCGGGGTGCACAAACTTACCCAACATGCTCGATTAACTCCAACCGAACACACTTTTCTGGGTCATGCCCGACCTCGGCTGATCAACACGCCATAGTCCTACCTAGGCTCAACAGAGAGGCCATCACACCGGTCTACATTCTAAGTGCGAAGGGGTCATGGGCCAATCGTCCTTTGCAATCCTGCGCATTGCAAGGACGGCCGAGATCAGTCTTAGCTACCTCTTTATACAAAGCACACACTTATGCGGACCACTCGGGCACGTGCCGCTCCATTGCTAACGTCTGCGAGCTTTCGGAAGAAACGTAAGACATAGAGTGCCCATACATATTCCTGCATGGTGGTCAATGCGAAAAGGCCAGAGGCCTACTCGGATCACATATCCAAACCGTTAGTGCCTTGGGAGCACGCGGAGGTGATCAATGATCCATGATCTATGGTCCCGTCTCCCTGTCTCACGGACTTACGACAAGGGCTAAGAATTCCCATGCATGTTGCGTAATTAACTTCCGGGTATCCTCCAGATCAACCCGACTCCACATCACTCGCGGGTACCCTCACGGTCAACCCGACTTCACATTTCTCTCGCGGGTACCCCTTGATACGTCTCCAACGTATCTACTTTTCCGAACACTTTTGCCCTTGTTTTGGACTCTAACTTGCATGATTTGAATGGAACTAACCCGGACTGACGCTGTTTTCAGCAGAATTACCATGGTGTTATTTATGTGCAGGAACAAACGTTCTCGGAATGACCTGAAACTTCACGGAGAAACTTTTCAGAAAATATGAAAAATACCTGCAAAATATGAAGGCCAGGGGGCCCATCACCTCTCCACGAGGGCGGGGGGCGCGCCCCTACCTCGTGGGGCCCTGTTGCCTCTCTGACTCCAACTCCATATATTGTGTTTCGGGGACAAAAAAACCAGAGAGAAGAAATCATCGCGTTTTACTATACGGAGCCGCCGCCAAGCCCTAAAACCTCTCGGGAGGGCTGATTTGGAGTCCATTCGGGGCTCCGGAGAGGGGAATCTGTCACCACCATCATCATCAACCATCCTCCATCACCAATTTCATGATGCTCACCGTCGTTCGTGAGTAATTCCATCGTAGGCTTGCTGGACGGTGATGGGTTGGATGGGATCTATCATGTAATCGAGTTAGTTTTGTTAGGGTTTGATCCCTAGTATCCACTATGTTCTGAGATTGATGTTGCTACGACTTTACTATGCTTAATGCATGTCACTAGGGCCCGAGTGCCATGATTTACGATCTGAACCTATTATTTTTTCATCAATATATGAGTGTTCTTGATCCTATCTTGCAAGTCTATAGTCACCTATTATGTGCTATGATCCGTTAACCCCGAAGTGACAATAATCGGGATACTTACCGGTGATGACCGTAGTTTGAGGAGTTCATGTATTCACTATGTGTTAATGCTTTGTTCCGGTTCTCTATTAAAAGGAGGCCTTAATATCCCTTAGTTTCCGTAAGGACCCCGCTGCTACGGGAGGGTAGGACAAAAGATGTCATGCAAGTTCTTTTCCATAAGCACGTATGACTGTATTCGAAATACATGCCTACATTACATTAACGAACTGGAGCTAGTTCTGTGTCACCCTAGGTTATGACTGTTACATGATGAACCGCATCCGGCATAATTCTCCATCATCGATCCATTGCCTACGAGCTTTCCATATATTGTTCTTCGCTTATTTACTTTCCCGTTTCTATTGCTATCATCACTACAAAATACCAAAAACATTGCTTTTACTACTGTTACCTTTTGCTACCGTTACCACTACTATCATATTACTTTGCTACTAAACACTTTGCTGCAGATATTAAGTTTCCAGGTGTGGTTGAAACGACAACTCAGCCGCTAATACTTGAGAGTATTCTTTGGCTCCCCTTGTGTTGAATCAATAAATTTGGGTTGAATACTTTACCCTCGAAAACTGTTGCGATCCCCTATACTTGTGGGTTATCAAGACTATTTTCTGGCGCCGTTGCCGCGGAGCATAGCTCTATTCTTTGAGTCACTTGGGATATATATCTGCTTATCATTATGAAGAACTTGAGAGATCCAAAAACCAATATCTATCCCTCAACTACGAGGGGAGGTAAGGAACTGCCATCTAGCACTGCACTTGATTCACCTTCTGTTTTGAGTAAGCTTGCGACACCTACACCTGCTTCTGCTATTCGTTCTGATATGTCGCATGTTATTGATGATGCTACTTCTTCTATGCATGATACTTATGATGAAACTACTTCTATGCTTGATACTACTGTGCCACTTGGTAAATTTCTTGATGAACAACTTGCTAGAGCTAGAGAAATTGAAAATATTGAATCTGGTGATACTAATGAAAGTGATGATGAAGAATCACTTGTTATTCCTAAGGGTTATGTTTTTGATCAAGAAGCTTCTTTAGCTATTTTAGCTTGCAAAAATAGAAATGAACTCAAAAGGCTATTAGCTAAATGGAGTAAGCAATCTCTAAATGCTAGAATGAAACCTGACCCTGCTTTTGCTACTTCACCTATCTTTGTTACTGATAAGGATTATGAATTCTATGTTGATCCTGATATAATTACTTTGGTTGAATCTGATCCTTTTCATGGTTATGAATCTGAAACTGTTGTGGCACATCTTACTAAGTTGAATGATATAGCCACCCTGTTCACTAAAGATGAGAGAACTCGTTACTTTTACATCCTTAAAATATTTCCGTTCTCATTAAAGGGTGATGCTAAGATATGGTTTAATTCTCTTGATCCTGGTTGTGTGCGTAGTCCCTAGGATATGATTTATTACTTCTCTGCTAAATATTTCCCTGCTCATAAGAAACAAGCTGCTTTAAGGGGTATATATAATTTTGTGCAAATTGAAGAAGAGCGTCTCCCACAAGCTTGGGGGAGGCTTCTCCAATTACTTAATGCTTTGCCTGATCATCCTCTTAAGACAAATGAAATACTTGATATCTTTTATAATGGACTAACGGATGCCTCCAGAGATTACCTGGATAGTTGTGCTGGTTCTGTTTTCAGGGAAAGAACACCGGATGAAGCTGAGATTCTATTGAATAATATGTTGACAAATGAAAATAATTGGACACCTACGGAGCCAATTCCTAAGCCTATTCCTAAACCAACTCCGAAGAAGAGTGGTATTCTATTTCTCAGTCCTGAAGATATGCTAGAGGCAAAGAAATCTATGAAAGAAAAAGGTATTAAAGCTGAAGATGTTAAGAATTTACCTCCTATTGAAGAAATACACAGTCTTAATTTACCGCCTGTTGAAGAAACATATGATCTTAATCCTTTGCCTATTGAAGAAACTCATGGTCTTGATAACCCGACACAGGTAGTAAAGGTAAATTCTCTCTATAGATATGATAAAGCTGAAATCCCATTTACTAAGTTTGCTAGCCCATGCTTAGATGAGTTTGATAAATTTATGGCTAAGCAATAAGACTTCAATGCTTATTTTGGTAGACAATTGAAATACAATTCAAATATGCTTGAACACTTGGGTGATTATATGGCTAATGTCAAAGGTGAACTTAAACTTATTAGTGAACATGCTTCTATGGTTACCACTCAAGTAGAACAAGTACTTAAAGCTCAAAATGATTTGCTCAATGAATTGAATAGTAAGAAAATGATTATGCTGTTAGAGTTATGACTAGAGGTGGTAGAATGACTCAGGAACCTTTGTATCCTGAAGGCCACCCTAAGAGAATTGAGCAAGATTCTCGGAGAAATAATATAGATGCACCTAGTTCTTCTAAAAAGAAGAAAAAGAAAAATGATAGGACTTTGCATGCTTCTAGTGAACCTATTACTGAAATACCTGAGAATCCAAATGATATTTCTATTTCTGATGCTGAAACACAATCTGGTAATGAACCTGAAACTAGTAATAAGGTTAATGATAATGTTCATGATGATGCTCAACCTAGTAATGATAATGATATAGAAATTGAACCTGCTGTTGATCTTGATAACCCACAATCAAAGAATCAACGTTATGATAAGAAAGACTTTGTTGCTAGAAAACATGGTAAAGAAAGAGAACCATGGGTTCAGAAACCCATGCCTTTTCCTCCCAAACCATCCAAGAAAAAGGATGATGAGGATTTTGAGCGCTTTGCTGAAATGATTAGACCTATCTTTTTGCGTATGCGACTAACTGATATGCTCAAAATGAATCCTTATGCTAAGTATATGAAAGATATTGTTACAAATAAGAGAAAGATACCGGAAGCTGAAATTTCCACCATGCTTGCTAATTATACTTTTAAGGGTGGAATACCAAATAAACTTGGAGATCCCGGTGTACCAACTATACCATGCTCCATTAAAAGAAACTATGTTAAAACTGCTTTGTGTGATCTTGGAGCCGGTGTTAGTGTTATGCCTCTCTCTTTATATCGTAGACTTGATTTGAATAAGTTGACACCTACTGAAATATCTTTGCAAATGGCTGATAAATCAACTGCTATACCAGTCGGTATTTTTGAGGATGTGCCTGTTGTAGTTGCAAACGTTACTATTTTAACGGACTTTGTTATTCTTGATATTCCCGAGGACGATATTATGTCTATTATTCTTGGAAGACCCTTTCTGAATACTACAGGGGCTGTTATTGATTGCACTAAAGGCAATGTCACTTTTCATGTTAATGGTAATGAGCATACGGTATACTTTCCGAGGAAACAACCTCAAGTTCATAGTATCAACTCTATTGGAAAAATTCCATCGATTATATTTGGAGGTTTTGAATTTCCTCTTCCTACCGTCAAGAAGAAATATGATATTCTTATTATTGGGGATGTGCATATCCCCGTTGAGGTAACGTAGTGTTATTAGAAATTTCTCCGGTTCCATGTTATTCGGAATGAGTTCGTTAACAAGACTTGATCAACCTTGTTAGTGGATTCCTTTTGATGATCATGAGATGGATGAAACTAGAAGGTACAACCTTCTGTACCCCACTTTTACTTTCTGATATTTATATTAAATAAAATAAAAATAAATATTTTTTGTCTGTTATCTGATTATCCGTGCAATATAAAAATACCTCAAAAATAAAAGTTCTCCAAATGCCGTGAAATTTAAATATGATTTTTTCCAGAATATTTGAGAATATTTGGCACTAAGAACACAGCAGGGGGGCCAACCACCTGCCCACGAGGGTGGAGGGCGCGCCCTACCCCCTGGGCGTGCCCCTGCCTCATGGGCCCATGGTGACCCTCCTCCACTTATCCTTTCACCCATACACTTCTTCTTCCTCCCACAAACACGAATATCCAGCTCAAGCACGAGTTCTAGCTCATTTTGCTGCCATTTTCGATCTCCTTGCTCAAAGCACCTCTCACAAAACTACTTGGGGAGATTGTTCCTTGGTATGTGACTCCTCCATTGGTCCAATTAGTTTTTGTTCTAGTGCTTTATTCATTGCAAATTTTTGCTTCTTAGGTGACCCTGTTCTTGAGCTTGCATGTCAAATTTATATGGTCAAAAGTAGTTTTGATGCATGATATAGGCTCTAGGCACTTGTAGGAGTAGTTGCTATCAATATTATTGAGTTTGGTTTAGTTTTATTTTGAAGTTACTAAAAATTTCAGTATTTTTCCGAAAATGATGAGGAGACTTTTGAGGGGCTCATCGAGCCAAAGCTCGAAGGAAAAGGCACCAAAGCCTAAGTATAATCTGCCTCGCACCGCGGAGGTTCGGGCATGTGAATGGCCTTCCGATGATTTCTTGAGAGCAGTCAGGATTTATGAGGATTTTCATGAACTGGCTAAAAATGCAGGCCTCACCGCTTTCCTCCACGACCAATGCGAACAGTATCTCTTACTCACAAATACCTTTGTGCAAAACTTTCATTTTCATTCTAGGAGCTCACACCTACGGTGGAGTTCCATTTATATGATGAGCATAAGGAGATGTCACTTTATGATTTTTGTCGGGTTTGTTTAGTCCCTTTTGAGGGCAAGATAGAAGAACCACATTGCGATGATGTGGAGGGGTTTATTGACACTATCACCGTAGGGGAAACGAGGAAGGTTTCCGATGCATGAATCACTAGCATACATTTTCCTGTTTTACGTTATTTTGCATTATTTGCTAGTCGTTGCTTAATTGGTCGCGGAAACTGTGGAAACCTTAGTATCCCTAATATTATTATTTTGCTCAATGGTTTATATGGTGATAACTCTGTTAGTATGGGCGGCATTATTGCCAAACGGTTAAGTCTGAACCGTACAAAGGGGCCCATCTTTGGAGGCATATATGCCTCACGTCTAGCTGCACATTTTAACATACCTATTAGGCATTATGAGAAGGAAGAAAAAGTGATGCCTCGTGTTTATCTAGATTATAAAAGTATGGTGTCACATGATTTTATTGTTAAGAATAGGGAAGGAGAGCTTAAATACCAATTGTTCTTTAATAAACATCATCCTGAGACTATTACTCTACCTGCTCCTTCTTTGTTTGATTTATCTGCAGGCCAGTACCTTGTTCTGTTAAAGGCTATTCACGCCTACCGGAACCCTGCACTAGCCATGGAGCCAGAGACGGAACCACAAGTTGATCCTTCACGACAGTCTAATTATCAATGGGATCCGGACATGATTATCAGCCAGTGGCAATCAGAGTCTTCTTCTTCTTCATCTCAGTACGACCCCAGCTACTATTATGGATATCCTCCAGGCCAGCCGTGGCCATAGACCAACTTAGGCCAAAAGCCAAAGCTTGGGGGAGTACGTATTTCCCACCGACATTACATTTATGTTCACATACTCATTGCTAGATGTCGGTGCTCATACTTTTCATTGTATCATCCATGCTTGTTTATTTCCTTTTTACGCTTTCTTCTTGCGTGTTTAATAAACCTTAAGAAAAACAAAAAAAATAGTTGTAGCTTTTAATCAGTTTAATTTCCATGCTTGTAGTAGTAATTAAAAAGAAAACCCAAAAAGATTTCCTATTCTTCTTTTGCTTGTTGGGAGCTTTCCCGTGTAAATAGTTTTATTTCTGTTCTTTTCTTTGGGGGTCAATAGGAGAAGACCATGATTAAATTTTTGAAGTGGCTCTTATATGCATTATTGTTTATCTGACAAAAGAGCCCATATTGCCTTGTCTTCTCCTGTTTATTGAATGCCTGCAGATTCTAGCTTAGTCCAATGCACGTGCACTATTATTATTATTATTCACATCATTCGGTCGTGCAAGTGAAAGAAATTATGATGTTATATGATGGACTGACAGAGATGAGAAAAGTTGGTATGAACTCGGCCTCTTTTGTTTTTGTAAATATGATTAGTTCATCGTTCCTGATTCAGCATATTATGAATAAACACGTTTGCAATGACAACTAGAGCTCATAGTTTCTTGTGCCATGCTTGATTAGCTATGAGTTATAATGGTTTACCTTGCGTGCCAACATGCTATTGAGATACTTATGATGTGGTATGATAGGGTGGTATCCTCCTCTGAATGATTTAAGTGACTTGACTTGGCACATGTTCACGCATGTAGTTGAAACAAAATCAACATAGCCTTCACGATATTTATGTTCATGGTGGATTATATCCTACTCATGCTTGCATTCAGTGTTGATTAATTTTAATGCATATTCATGACTGTTGTCGCTCTCTAGCTGGTCGCTTCCCAGTCTTTTGCTAGCCTTCACCTGTACTAAGCGGGAATAGTGCTTGTGCATACAATCCCTTAAACCCCAAAGTTATTCCACATGAGTCCACTATACCTACCTATATACGGTATCTACCTGCCGTTCCAAGTAAATTTGTATGTGCCAAACTCTAAACCTTCAAATAATTATCCTGTTTTGTATGCTCGAATAGCTCATGTATCAACTAGGGCTGTCCGTATCTTCCATGTTAGGTGGGTTATTCTCAAGAGGAGTGGACTCCGCTCCTCACTCACGAGATAAATGGCTGGTCACCGGGATGCCTAGTCCCATGCTTTATGCAAACTAAATCAAAATAATTGCAAACAAAACTCCCCCTAGGACTCTTGTTAGTTGGAGGCACTCGTTGTTTCGAGAAAGCCATGGATTGATGCTTGTTGGTGGAAGGGGGAGTGTAAACTTTACCATTCTGTTTGGGAACCACCTATAATGTGTGTAGCATGGAAGACATCGCCATCTCTTGGTTGTTATGTTGATAATGAAAGTATACCGCTCAAAATATTATTCACCTCTGTTTCAAAACCGAGCTCTAGCACCTCTACAAATCCCTGCTTCCCTCTGCGAAGGGCCTATCTATTTACTTTTATGCTGAGTCATCATCCTCTTATTAAAAAGCACCAGTTAGAGAGCACCGCTGTCATTTGCATTCATTACTGTTAGTTTACATTGAGTATGACTTGACTAGATCTCTTTTACCATGAATTACAATGTCTAGTCAGTCCTTGGTCTTTAAAGGTGCTCTGCATTTATGTCTCAGAAAGGGCTAGCGAGATACCACCTTGTTATATGATATTATGATTGTTTTGAGAAAGTTTTGTCATCCGAGATTTATTATTATGGCTCGCTAGTTGATTATGCTATTGATATGAGTAAACTTGAGACCTATGCGTTATTGCAAATGTGGTTAGTTATAATCTCTGCTGAAAAGTTGAATGTTGGCTTTACATATTTACAACAACAAGAGCAAACAGAGATTGTAAAAGTTTTTCTTTATCACTTTCAGTTTGTCAATTGAATTGCTTGAGGACAAGCAAAGGTTTAAGCTTGGGGGACTTGATACGTCTCCAACGTATCTACTTTTCCAAACACTTTTGCCCTTGTTTTGGACTCTAACTTGCATGATTTGAATGGAACTAACCCGGACTGATGCTGTTTTTAGCAGAATTACCATGGTGTTATTTATGTGTAGGAACGAACGTTCTCGGAATGACCTGAAACTTCATGGAGCAACTTTTCAGAAAATATGAAAAATACCTGCAAAAGATGAAGGCCAGGGGGCCCACCACCTCTCCACGAGGGTGGGGGGCGCGCCCCCCTACCTCATGGGCCCCCTGTTGCCTCTCCGACTCCAACTCCATATATTGTGTTTCGGGGAGAAAAAATTCAGAGAGAAGAAATCATCGTGTTTTACGATACGGAGCCGCCGCCAAGCCCTAAAACGTCTCGGGAGGGCTGACCTAGAGTCCGTTCGGGGCTCCGGAGAGGGGAATCCGTCGCCATCGTCATCATCAACCATCCTCCATCACCAATTTCATGATGCTCACCGCCATGTGTGAGTAATTCCATCGTAGGCTTGCTGGATGGTGATGGGTTGGATGGGATCTATCATGTAATCGAGTTAGTTTTGTTAGGGTTTGATCCCTAGTATCCACTATGTTCTGAGGTTGATGTTGCTATGAATTTGCTATGCTTAATGCTTGTCACTAGGGCACGAGTGCCATGATTTCAGATCTGAACCTATTATGTTTTCATCAATATATGAGTGTTCTTGATCCTATCTTGCAAGTCTATAGTCACCTATTATGTGTTATGATCTGTTAACCCCGAAGTGACAATAATCGGGATACTTACCGGTGATGACCGTAGTTTGAGGAGTTCATGTATTCACTATGTGTTAATGCTTTGTTCCGGTTCTCTATTAAAAGGAGGCCTTAATATCCCTTAGTTTTCGTAAGGACCCTGCTGCCACGGGAGGGTAGGACAAAAGATGTCATGCAAGTTCTTTTCCATAAGCACGTATGACTATATTCGGAATACATGCCTACATTACATTGACGAACTGGAGCTAGTTCCGTGTCACCCTAGGTTATGACTGTTGCATGATGAACCGCATCCGACATAATTCTCCATCACCGATCCATTTCCTACGAGCTTTCCATATATTGTTCTTTGCTTATTTACTTTCCCGTTGCTATTGCTATCATCACTACAAAATACCAAAAACATTGCTTTTACTACTGTTACCTTTTGCTACCGTTACCACTACTATCATATTACTTTGCTACTAAACACTTTGCTGCAGATATTAAGTTTCCAGGTGTGGTTGAATTGACAACTCAGCTGCTAATACTTGAGAGTATTCTTTGGCTCCCCTTGTGTCGAATCAATAAATTTGGGTTGAATACTTTACCCTCGAAAACTGTTGCGATCCCCTATACTTGTGGGTTATCACCCCTCAGGGCCGGCCCAACTTCATCATGGTTCTGGTGGTAAAATCAAAGTAACTCTGTGTCCATAACACCAAGGGGGAATCCGAGGAATGACCCTCGATGGAATCCTCTTGATGCAACCGTCAAGGTGAACTTGGAGGAATGACCCTCGTGAAGGAAATATGCCCTAGAGACAATAATAAAGTTGTTATTTATATTTCCTTAGATCATGATAAATGTTTATTATTCATGCTAGAATTCTATTAACTGGAAACTTGATACATGTGTGGATAAATAGACAAAACAGAGTGTCCCTAGTATGCCTCTACTTGACTAGCTCATTAATCAAAGATGGTTAAGTTTCCTGACCATAGACATGTGTTTCCATTTGATGAACGGGATCACATCATTAGGAGAATGATGTGATGGAAAAGACCAATCCGTTAGCTTAGCATAATGATCGACACGTTTTATTGCTATTGCTTTCTTCATGACTTATACATATTCCTTTGACTATGAGATTATGCAACTCCTGAATACCGGAGGAACACCTTGTGTGCTATCAAACGTCACCACATAAATGGGTGATTATAAAGATGCTCTACAAGTGTATCCAAAGGTGTTTGTTGGGTTGGCACAGATCGAGATTAGGATTTGTAACTCCGAGTATCGGAGAGGTATCTCTGTGCCCTCTCGGTTATGCACACCACGATATGCTTTGCAAGCAATACTAATGAGTTAGTTGTGGGATGATGCATTACGGAACGAGTAAAGAGACTTGCCGGTAACGAGATTGAAGTAGGTATGAAGATACCAACGATCGAATCTCGGGCAAGTAACATACCGATGACAAAGGGAATGACGTATGTTGTCATTGCGGTTTGACCGATAAAGATCTTTGTAGAATATGTAGGAACCAATATGAGCATCCAGGTTCCGCTATTGGTTATTGACTAGAGGTGTGTCTCGGTCATGTCTACATAGTTCTCGAACCCGTAGGGTCCGCACGCTTAACGTTCGATGACGATTTGTATTATGAGTTATGTGTTTTGGTGATCGAAGATTGTTCGGAGTCCCGGATGAGATCACAGACATGACGAGGAGTGTCTAAATGATCGAGAGGTAAATATTTATATATTGGACGATGGTATTCGGACACCGGAATGGTTTCGAAGTGGTTCGGGTATTTTTTGGAGTACCGGGAGGTTACCGGAATCCCCTCGGGGAAGTAATGGGCCTACATGGGCCATAGGGGAGAGAGAAGGCAGCCCAGAAGGAGTGGCCGCGCCCCCCTCCCATGGGGAGTCTAAATTGGACTAGGGGAGGGGGCGCGCCCCCCTTTCCTTCTCCTCCTCCCTCTCCCTTCCCCTTTCCCCCCTCCGTAAGAAAGGAAGGGGGCCGAATAGGACTTGCAGTCCTATTCGGTTTCCCCCATGGTGCGCCCCCTAGAGCCGGCCACCTCCTCTCCTCCTCCTTTATATACGAGGGCAGGGGGGCACTCCAAGGAAAAACAGTTATTCTCTTAGACGTGTGCAGTGCCCCCTCCACAGTTTACTCCTCCGGCCATAGCGTCGTAGTGCTTAGGCGAAGCCTTGCGCGGATCACATCACCATCACCGTCACCACGCCGTCATGCTGACGAAACTCTCCCTCGACCCTTTGCTGGATCAAGAGTTCGAGGGACGTCACCAAGCTGAACGTGTGCTAAAATCTGAGGTTCCATACGTTCGATACTAGATCGGTTGGATCGTGAATACGTTCGACTATATCAACCACGTTAACCTAATGCTTTCGCTTTCGGTCTATGAGGGTATGTGGACACACTCTCCCCCTCTCTTTTCTATGCATCTCCTAGATAGATCTTGCGTGATCATAGGATTTTTTTAAATTGCATGCTACGTTCCCCAACAGTGGCATCCGAGCCAAGTCTATGCGTAGATGATATGCATGAGTAGAACACAAATATTTGTGGGCGATAATAGTGTCATACTGCTTACCACCAACATCTTATTTTGATTTGGCGGTATTGTTGGATGAAGCGGCCCGGACCAACCTTACATGACCACGTCCATGAGACCGGGTCCACGGACAGACATGCAACTTGTTTTGCATAAAGGTGGCTCACGAGTGTCTGCTTTTCCAACTTTAGTTGAATTGAATTTGACTATGGCCGGGCCTTGTTGAAGGTTAAAACAACACACTCGACAAAAAATCGTTGTGGTTTTGATGCGTAGGTAAGAACGGTTCTTGCTAGAAGCCCATAGCAGCCACGTAAAACTTGCAACAACAAAGTAGAGGACGCCTAACTTGTTTTTGCAGGGCTTGTTGTGATGTGATATGGTCAAGACATGATGTGATATAAGTTATTGTATGAGATGATCATGTTTTGTATAAGTTATCGGCAACTGGCAGGAGCCTTATGGTTGTCGCTTTATTGTATGAAATGCAAACGCCATGTAATTGCTTTACTTTATCACTATGCATTAGCGATAATTGTAGAAGCAATAGTTGGCGAGATGACAACGACGCTACGATGGAGATCAAGGTGTCAAGCTGGTGACGATGGAGATCATGATGGTGCTTTGGAGATGGAGATCAAAGGCACAAGAAGATGATGGCCATATCATGTCACATATTTTGATTGCATGTGATGTTTATCTTTTATGCATCTTATTTTGCTTAGTACGGTGGTAGCACTATAAGATGATCCCTCACTAAATTTCAAGGTATAAGTGTTCTCCCTGAGTATGCATCGTTGCGACAGTTCGTCGTGTCGAGACACCACATGATGATCGGGTGTGATAAGCTCTACATTCACATACAATGGGTGCAAGATAGTTTTACATGTGCAGAATAGTCAGGTTAAACTTGACGAGCCTAGCATGTACAGACATGGCCTCGGAACACTGAGACTGAAAGGTCGAACGTGAATCATATAGTAGATATGATCAACATAGAGATGTTCACCATTGAAAACTACTCAATCTCACGTGATGATCGGACATGGTTTAGTTGATATGGATCACGTGATCATTTAGATGACTCGAGGGATGTCTATCTAAGTGGGAGTTCTTAAGTAATATGATTAATTAAACTTAATTTATCTTGAACTTAGTCCTGATAGTATTTGCATATCTATGTTTAATAGATCAATAGCTCGCGTTGTAGCTCCCCTATGTTTTTGATATGTTCCTAGAGAAAACTAAGTTGAAATATGATAGTAGCAATGATGCGGGCTGGGTCCATGATCTGAGGATTATCCTCGTTGCTGCACAGAAGAATTATCTCCTTGATGCACTGCTAGGTGACAGACCTATTGTAGGAGCAGATGCAGACATTATGAACGTTTGACAAGCTCGGTATGATGACTACTTGATAGTTTAGTGCACCATGCTTTATGGCTTAGAACCGGGACTTCAAAAACCATTTTGAACGCCACGGAGCATATAACATGTTCCAAGAGTTGAATTGGTATTTCAGACTCATGCCCATGTCAAGAGGTATGAGAC
The DNA here is from genome assembly GCF_003073215.2 of Triticum urartu. Classification (NCBI taxonomy): domain Eukaryota; kingdom Viridiplantae; phylum Streptophyta; class Magnoliopsida; order Poales; family Poaceae; genus Triticum; species Triticum urartu. Next base: position 84,766,331 of record NC_053023.1, read on the forward strand.
CTCTGACAAGCACTTTGCCTACAAGATGGAGGAGAATGGCTCAGCTAGTGAGCATGTACTCAGAATGTCTGGGTAGTACAATCGCTTGAATCAAGTGGGAGTTAATCTTCCAGATAAGATAGTGATTGAAAGAGTTCTCTAGTCACTATCACCAAGCTACTAGAACTTCATGATAAACTATAATATGCAAGGGATGACGAAAACGATTCTCGAGCTCTTTGCGATGCTGAAATCGACGAAGGTAGAAATCAAGAAAAAGCATCAAGTGTTGATAGTTGACAAGACCACTAGTTTCAAGAAAAAGGGCGAAGGAAAAAAGAAAAGGAACTTCAAGAAGAATGACAAGCAAGTTGCCACTCCCGTGAAGAAGCCCAAAGCTAGACCTAAGCCTGAAACTGAGTGCTTCTACTGCAAAGGGAATGGTCACTCGAAGCGGAACTACCCCAAATACTTGGCGGATAAGAAGGATGACAAAGTGAACAAAGTTATATTTGATATACATGTTATTGATGTGTATTTTACTAGTGTTCATAGTAACCCCAGGGTATTTGATACCGGTTCAGTTGCTAAGATTAGTAACTCGAAAGAGGAGTTACAGAATGAACAAAGACTAGTTAAGGGCGAGGTGACGATGTGTGTTGGAAGAGATTCCAAGGTTGATAAGATCACCATCGCACACTCCTTCTACCTTCGAGATTAGTGTTGGACCTAAATAAATATTATTTGGTGTTTGCATTGAGCATGACTATGATTGGATCATGTTTATTGCAATATGGTTACTCATTTAAGTCAGAGAATAATTGTTGTTCTGTTTACATGAATAAAACCTTCTATGGTCATTCACCCAATGTAAATGGTTTATTGAATCTCGATCATAGTGATACACGTATTCATAATATTGATGCCACAAGATGCAAAGTTGATAATGATAGTGCAACTTATTTGTTGCACTACCGTTTATGTCATATTGGTGTAAAGCGCATGAAGAAACTCCATGCTGATGGACTTTTGGAATCACTTGATTATGAATCACTTGATGCTTGCGAACCATGCCTCATGGGAAAGATGACTAAGACTCTGTTCTTCGGAAGAATGGAGCGAGCCACTAATTTATTGGAAATAATACATACTGATGTATGCGGTCTGATGAGTATTGAGGCACATGGCAGATATCGTTATTTTCCGACCTTCGTAGATGATTTGAGCAGATATGGGTATATCTACTTGATGAAACACAAGTCTAAAACATTTGAAAAGTTCAAAGAATTTCAAAGTGAAGTGGAGAATCATCGTAATAAGAAAATAAAGTTTCTACGCTCTGATCATGGAGGCAAATATGTGTGTTACGAGTTTGGCCTTCATTTAAAATGTGGAATAGTTTCACAACTCACGCCACCTGGAACGCCATAGCATAATGGTGTGTCCCAATGTCATAACCGTACTTTATTAGATATGGTGCGATCTATGATGTCTCTTACGGATTTACCACTATCGTTTTGGGGTTATGCATTAGAGACAACTGCATTCACGTTAAATAGGGCACTGTCTGAATCCATTGAGACGACGCCATATGAACTATGGTTTGGCAAGAAACCAAAGCTATCGTTTCTTAAAGTTTGGGGTTATGATGCTTATGTGAAAAAGTTTCAAACTGATAAGCTCGAACCCAAATCAGAGAAGTGCGTCTTCATAGGATACCCAAAAGAAATTGTTGGGTACACCTTCTATCACAGATCCGAAGGCAAGATTTTTGTTCCTAAGAATGGATCCTTTCTAGAGAAGGAGTTTCTCTCGAAAGAAGTGAGTGGGAGGAAAGTAAAACTTGATGAGGTAATTGTACCTTATCTCGAATTGGAAAGTAGCTCATCACAGAAATCAGTTCCATTGATGCCTACACCAACTAGAGAGGAAGCTAACGATAATGATCATGAAAGTTCAGATCAAGTTACTATTGAACCTCGTAGGTCAACCAGAGCACATTCCACACCAGATTGGTACGGTAATCCTGTTCTGGAAGTCAAGTTACTAGACCATGACGAACCTACGAACTATGAGGAAGAAATGACGAGCCCAGGTTCCGATAAATGGCTTGAGGCCATGAAATCTGAGATAGGATCCATGTATGAGAACAAAGTGTGGACTTTGGTTGACTTGCCCGATGATCACTAAGCCATAGAGAATAAATGGATCTTCAAGAAGAAGATTGACACTAATGGTAATGTTACTGTCTACAAAGCTCGACTTGTCACGAAAGGTTTTCGACAAGTTCAAGGTGTTGACTACTGACGGTGTCCCGGACTAGGGGGTACTCACCACGTCGTCTCCCGATCTGTTAGATTGGGACGAGGACCCCCATGGCCGTATACTCATGGGCCAGTTCGGACAGCTGCCGCATACAAGGAAGATTCCACAATACTTGGCAATCAAGGCAAGGACTCCACCCCACCGGCGTATTCGGCTAGGACTCTTGTTATCCTAGGCCTCTGGTGCATTATATAAACCGAGGCCAGGCTATTCGATAGAATCAACTCCATATACAACAATCATACCATAGGCTAGCTTCTAGGGTTTAGCCTCCTTGATCTCGTGGTAGATCTACTCTTGTACTACCCATATCATCAATATTAATCAAGCAGGACATAGGGTTTTACCTCCATCAAGAGGGCCCGAACCTGGGTAAAACATCATGATCCCTGCCTCCTGTTACCATCCGGCCTAGATGCACAGTTCGGGACCCGCTACCCGAGATTCGCCGGTTTTGACACCGACATTGGTGCTTTCATTGAGAGTTCCGCTGTGTGATCGACAAAAGGATCGATGGCTCGCCTGCAGATCAACTGCGACTTCGGCATCTTCGTCACCAGCTCGACTGGTCACCTTGGTTCGACCAAGAATTGCGCCCTGTGTTCGGATCACCATGTTCGGACGAGGGCCTTCATCAAAGATCAACTCCGATCTCTATCAAGATCACGGAGGAATCATCCATGAAGCTCGGGGGCTCAACGTCAACATTGCCCTCAAGTGATCGTGCTGTTTTTCTGGACAGCGAACTCGTATCTGCTGCCACCACCTCCTCGAGTATCGCTTTGACGATCTCTTTGGTGGAATTGTGCGGAATTGAGTCTACAAAAACCCTGGAAAATTTTGTCAAGTTCCGATGGAGGAATCTCTGGCAATCCATGATATACTGGAGCCCTGTCAAATCTAGACGGGAATTTGCATGTGTTTAGGGCGTGGTGTCCAGCTTCTAGCTCGGACGTCCTTTGGAAGATCCAACTGTTGATCGGCTGCGAAATTCCTGTATCTACCACCTCTCAAAATTTTAGCTCGATCCAACCGTCCAAACTCCAGAAACTTTCCGATTAGTGCATCACTTTCGGATCTGTTTTCTACGCGAAAACGAATCCGACCCGATTTCATATTTTCTATGAACGGGATTTCGGACATCCCTTTTGAAGGAAGTTTTGTATGGGGTATTGTGTTTTGTTCCCGAACACATCCCACTAACTTTAAAATCTTTTGAACATGATCTTCAACATCATGCTGGTGTCAAACCAGTCCGGCAATATTACTCCACGGCTGCCGACCTGCGCTAAGACACGGCGTCACTTTGTTGAGCCGAGCTCAACTTCTTCGGATCATCATCTCGGCAAGCCGAACAAGAGTCCGACATCGCGAAGGATAAATCATCACCAACATCGCCGCCCCACGGATTACACGGAGCGGGCATACCGGCATCGCCGCATGGTTGCTTCATCAAGCCGGCATCGACCACGTCACGACCTGCATCGACAGGGCCGCACTATCGCTTCTTCAAGCTGGTGTCCATTAGCCGACCTACTTCGACTCATCGGCTGACATTGGGGCTTCGACATCTCGGCTGGACCGGGGGCTTCGCCATCTCTTCATCAACCTACTCCGGACACTTCGGCGTCACTAGCCGACCAGCTCCGTCACGTTAGCTGGGCCGAGGGCTTTGCCTCGGCGAGCCAACCTTTATCAGCATTGCCATGCCGTCGTTTTATCGCCCATCAGGCAATGGGTGTGCGGATCGAGTCCCAGTTTTGGGAATCACCTTCCTTCGGATTGCTACAACAAATAAACCAGGTGCTATCAATCCCTAATATTTTTTGCTTGTTTGGGTTCATTTTTCCCAAGGAATTATTACTCTGGTTTGTCCATCATATGTACACAGGTTTATCAAATGGTAGCCGCATTCACGATAGTCGCATGGTGGTTCGGTCAATTTCCGTACATAGTCCGGCGAACGCCGCATCCGGAGCTCGGACCGACCTGCGAATTCAGGCTTCGCCACGCCTTTACCGCATCACGCCGACGCCCTGCATCGACATTGACTTCGGCGCCAGGCCATATTTCTTTTATTACTCACTTTGCATAAATTATTTATTATGCAACGATTTTTTTAAATTATCATTATTACTACTATCTCCGGTTTGCATTATTTTTTGTGCACAGGAAAATGATCCGGGGACTTCGGCGTCACTCTGCCGGTCTGCATTGACCGTGCTATGTCACCACTTCGGCGTGTCGAGCTCTCCGCGCCGCCACCTCGGGACCGGCTTGGGGGATGGAACCTTGCCCCGCATCAAGCTCGGACCGCGTCATCAATATCGAACACATTAACCAGCTAAGTCGCTTTCATGCTCAAAGCTTTAATTTCTAACTTGTGTTCGGTTCAACCAAGCATTATACTTTTTGGAAAAAAGTTTCTTGTAAAAATTTCCTTGTCCAAACTTTATTTGTGACGCATAAATTCAAATACCCAATTCATTTGGGGGCTTTCTTCATGAAGCTTTTCCTCTTGCATATGATTATACTTGTACGGCTTCGTTCCTTGTTCGTGTATTACGCCACAATATGCACCATATTGACTTAAGCGATTTGCAAGCTGGGTTGCCTCGCTCCTGTGTTTACCCCTACATTTCCGATTGTTCGGCTAGGGAGTAAAGGGAGCACCTCTGCGATTGTCACGATCGGGTCGCCCGAGCTGGACCTCAGACTGGGTGAAGCCGAAAGCTACCGCTCTTATAGTTTTCAATGATGGTCGGCACACAACAGAACTCATGAGTACAAAAAATCTATTGCACAAGTCTCATAATAACAATGAGCACCGAAGAAAGGTATCTGTGGGGGTACTATTTTCTTCGAAGATGCTTCTTACACTTCACGGTAATATAGCATAAGTTCCCTGAGCGCGCTTTGTCTGTTACAGCCTTATGGCCTGATTGCCTGGTTATTGGAAACACCGTCGATATTCTCGACCGATGGAGTACATAACACTTTTCGGTCCTTTACCAAAGAGGGAGAAGCTGACGGACGGTTAAGACGCGTTTAAAGTTCGGTTGAACATAGATATGATATAAGTACTTCGGTACATGCAATCATTCTTCTAGCCAAGTCACTTGGGGGCTCTTAAAATTTCTACGAGCTATTTTATAGTAAATGTGTTTTCTTCTTGGTCGTTGCAAAGTCTTTTTCTATCGCTCCTTTTTCGACGTGAGTGTGTGGTCAATAGCCAGATAACCCATTTTCTCGCTAGCGACCGCTTGAGTTTAGTTCGCTAAACTAGTCTAACGAGAAGCACTCCGCCTTCGGGATAGGAGGCTGCAGCCGTAGGCTGACCCGCTTGAAGTCTTGAGATCGGATGTGTAATGTTAAAGCACGACAGAAGCACTCTTTTTTTTCTAACACCAATTTTCGGATTGGCACCGAACACTTGATATTGTTCGGACGTCATGTTTTTACTGACGTTTCTTGGTTTTCCAAGCTTTTTGGCACTTTTAAACTATTTGTGCTTTTCCAGCATCAGTCTCGCAGTGCAACGCCGGACACCTTTAGGGATTCAGCAAAAACATTCTCAGATATTTCTATATACGCATCGGTTTCGAATTGTGTCTTCGGTCAATAGTTGGGTTGCCCGGCTCCTGCACTTGCTTCCTACGTTCCGTTTTGTTCAGCTAGGCGTGCAAAGGGAGAACCACTGCGATTGTGCTTCCAGCTCACATGGTTAAGCACCTCAGTGGAGAAAGCCGAAAACTGACTGTCACAATAAGCGTAAACTGGTCAGCGATCCAATGACTGTGTTAAATAATGGGCCACTCATAACAATGGCTGAAGTGTTTACGGCTTGACCTCGATTGTCGCCGAACATTACCGGGGGCTATTAACTAGCCTCCCAAACTAAATCCTCGATATTTTGATCTTACATAGGAGCTGAGGTTTCATGATCATTCTTAGCATGACAACCCAAAGAAAGGAACCGATAGCGGGACTATTTTCTTTGGAAGACATTTCTTCTGTTAAGCAGTAATATAACATATCTCTCTGCGTACCTTTGTTTATACAAACGTGTGGCCAGATTGCCTTGTTTGTCGTAAATCTTTGCCCTCATAAAGGATTTATAAAGTAGGACAAACACTCCTCGGCTACTGGCCGAGGAGGTGGAAGCCGATGGTCGGTCAACAAAGTTTTGTACAATGCGGATCCGAGCATTAATGACGTAAAGTACTTGGATACATAGAGTCATTACACATAATTTGTGATTTTACTATGGATATCGATCCTTAATTCAGCCACCCGTGCCCGCATTAAGGTTCGGGGGCTACTGGGCTTCGGGCTTATTATTTACAAATATTAAAGGGGCACATCGATGCCCTGATCTGGTGTTGCCACCCGACCAGTGTCTCGGGGGCTACTACATTTCTTGTCCAATGCAGAAAATTTTATGTGCAATATAGTTTCCGAGGAGATTTTGATCCTCAGGTTGGTCGGCCACACCCAACCTGAGTCTTGAGGACTGAGCACGCCGCTTTTAGTGTCCCGAGGTATTCTGCCGAGCTTAGACTTGATCCTCAGGCCGATTTTGCAAGTCAACCTGAGTCTCAGCGGCTACTGGGACCAGCGGTCTTACGTCATCCTTCAGGTGCATCTTGGGTTTTAGACCGATACACACCTTGTGGGCTACTGGCTATATATCTCGGCAGAGAATAAATTGCACCAATAAAAAATATTGACAAAAATCGGCCCACATTCGGGGTGGTGCACCACCTCGGAAGCAGCCCGGCATAAAGCTCGGGCGCTAATGGCTGGCTCCATAGAGGGCATTTCCGGCATTACGCTCAGCTAAACTCCTTCAAACTTCTTTGAACCAAGGTGATTTATGACACCTCGGATATAGTCCGGCGTTGGAGCTCGGATACATAGTCCGGCGTTCGAGCTTGGATATATTCCGGCGTTAGAGCTGGGAAGCGGTCCGGCGTTGGTGCTCGGTTGCAAAAGATACCTGGAATACAGTCCGGCGTTGGAGCTCGGACGCAAGAGGACGCTGCCGCCCGGGAACAACTTCAAACCCGAGGTGTGGCATAAAAATAACAAGGCATTGATAAAGGCCGGAAACTTAAAGGGGCTCCTCGGATACCCGACGTGTAAACTCGTCGAATGCATTTCGGCGATCCTCAAGATCGAAGATGAGAAGATTTGTTGAACCAGTTTTCAAGACCGGCGACCGAAGATGAAGAACAGTTCGGAAGAATCGAGGAGCGTCCCTAACTTGAAGACCGGTTCAGGGGGCTACTGACGGTGTCCTGGACTAGGGGGTACTCACCATGTCGTCTCCTGATCTGTTAGATTGGGCCGAGGACCCCCATGGCCGTATACTCATGGGCTAGTTCGGACAGCTGCCGCATACAAGGAAGATTCCACAAGACTTGGCAATCAAGGCAAGGACTCCACCCCACCGGCGTATTCGGCTAGGACTCTTGTTATCCTAGGCCTCTGGTGCATTATATAAACCGAGGCCAGGCTAGTCAATAGAATCAACTCCATATACAACAATCATACCATAGGCTAGCTTCTAGGGTTTAGCCTCCTTGATCTCGTGGTAGATCTACTCTTGTACTACTCATATCATCAATATTAATCAAGCAGGACATAGGGTTTTACCTCCATCAAGAGGGCCCGAACCTGGGTAAAACATCGTGTTCCCTGCCTCCTGTTACCATCCGGCCTAGATGCACAGTTCGGGACCCGCTACCCGAGATCCGCCGGTTTTGACACCGACAACTACGATGAGAGTTTCTCACTCGTAGTGATGCTTAAGTCTGTCCGAATCATGTTAGCAATTGCCGTATTTTATGAAATCTGGCAAATGGATGTCAAAACTGCATTCCTTAATGGATTTCTTAAAGAACTGTTGTATATGATGCAACTAGAAGGTTTTGTCGACCATAAAGGTGATAACAAAGTGTGCAAGCACTAGCAATCCATCTATGGACTGGTGCAAGCATCTCAGAAGTTGGAATATACGCTTTGATAAGTTGATCAAATTAATCATATGGTTTTATACAGACTTATGGTGAAGCCTGTGTTTAGAAGAAAGTGAGTGGGAGCTCTGTAGCATTTCTGATATTATATGTGGATGGCATATTGTTGATCAGGAATGACATATAATTTATGGATAGCATAAAAGGATACTTGAATAAGATTTTTTCAATAAAAGACCTCGGTGAAGCTACTTATATATTGAGCATCAAGATCTATAGAGATAGATCAAGACGCTTGATAGGACTTTCAGAAAGCACATACCTTGACAAGATTTTGAAGGAGTTCAAAATGGATTAGTCAAAGAAAGGGTTCTTACCTGTGTTACAAGGTGTGAAGTTGAGTAAGACTCAAAGCCCGACCAGGACAGAAGATAGAGAGAGAATGAAATTCATTCCTATGCCTCAGCCATAGGTTCTATACGATATGCCATGCTGTGTACCAGACCTATTGTGTACCTTGCCATGAGTTTGGCAAGGGGGTTGAAAGTGCAACTAATCCTTGGGTGGTTTTGGTAATTCTTAACAACATATAGCTCATTGAACTAATACTCTTTCAAGATGATCATTTCAAAAAGTTCAATGATAGGCATGGTCAGGACTAGAGGTGTGGACCCCTCAAAATTGTAAGGACACATATTGGCTCAAGCTCAAGACTCTACACTTTCATTTTAGTGATCCAAGATCACATTGAGTCCATAGGAAAAGCCAATACTATTTGAGGGAGTCCTGGATTAGGGGGTATAAGGACAGCCGGACTATATCCTTTGGCCCGACTGTTGGACTATGAAGATACAAGATTGAAGACTTCGTCCCGTGTCCGGATGGGACTCTCCTTGGCGTGGAAGGCAAGCTTG